>NW_006271969.1:2745391-2789665 GCF_000225605.1 Cordyceps militaris CM01
GGCGGCCCCAGACGCGCGCCGCGACGCTGGCGGCGGCCCCGGTCAAGGCGGAGAGCATGAGCGGCACGCCGGTCAGTGCGGCGGCGGCCACGTACGATGTGCGGTAGTGCGCGGCCGCGACGGCATTGGTCGTGAGGAAGACGGTCTTCATGGCGCCGACGAGGCCGACTACGGAGAGGAGCGCCGCGAGGTTGAGGTCTTTGCGCCATCGCGGCCAGTTCTGTTGGTGTAAGCGACTTATACGGCGAGAGAGAGAGAGAGGGAGAGGCATGGTGGTGCTGTAAAAGGGGAAACAAGAAGAAACCCACCAGAGGATCGTCGGCATCGTCGCTCGGTTGCGGCATGAGCTCGACGTCGGCATATTTTCCTCTGCCGTATTTGATGTTCTTGTGCGTCGACCAAGTCCCGAAAGAAAGCTTCCGCGTGTGACTGCTGCTGGACCCGGGCAGAGTAGTCAAGTTGGAACTGTTGTTGCCGTGGCCGGGTATAGCTATGCTCGGTGGAGGACCTGGGTGGGCTCGAGGCCACGGCGAGTGCACCGGGGCCGGCACAGAGACACCAAGGCCAGTAGCACCTTGACTCGCCTCTGACATGATGCTGCTATCTGACCTTTGTTGCTGCTGCTGCTGTTGTTGCTGGTCCAACGAGCGACAATGAGATGCCAATGGGAACAAGGAAGAAAGAAGGAGCAGAGAAGGATTGGAACGGGGATGGCCCAAGAATGCCAGCGTATATAACAAAAGGGCAAAGCAGAGTTTCTTTCAAAAAAAAAAAAAAGAAGGAAGCGGAATCGCAAGACCCTCCCCTGTACGTGACTGGGTCCTAGGCAGCAGGCCCAACGAGCTGGGTCAGGTTCCAGAGGGACCCAAAAGCAAGCAAGGGTTGAGGTTTTTTTTTTTTTTGTCGTTGCCCTTTTCCCACACTTCAGCCTGCTTTCAGGGAAGAAGAAGCAATGCGGGACGGACGCGGGTCTGCGCCTGCCGACGTGCAGCTGCAAGTCAAGATGTTGGGAGACGGGATGTCTTGTCTGAAGAGGGACAAGGTATCCTGAACCGGGGGAGAACCCGGGAAAAGAAAAGTTGCAACAAGTGAAGCAAGTCGATACAAGCCCAAGATGGACGATAAAACGACGGCCAGAGAAGAGAAAAGCAATCACGGTTTCAAGGTATATAAGAGGGGGATAAAAAAAGAAACAGAGAGGACTAGAGAGAGGTGCACGAGTTTGAGTTTGGCGTTTGCTTGATGAGACACACAACTTGTCTGCAGGAGATGATGGGAAATAGAAAATAGAAACTAGAAAATATAGAAAATAAATAGAAAGTAGAAAATAAAAAGTCAGCCAATCTAGCAGCCTTTGCATGTCATTCTAATAACCCATGCGCTCACGCGACTATCATCTTGCGTTGTTTTTTTTGTTATTACAGGGACAATGATGTGCTGCATGGCTTTTTCCCAGACAAAGAGCAAGTCGAAAACACCAATGCCGACAGACGTCACCCGCAGTGTCACTTGCAGCGCCTGCACGCGCAAAGGGGGAATCACCGACAATCGGGGGATGGCCCAGGGGGGGGGGGGGAGGGGATGGAAGAATGGAGGAAGCAATACATACTGTCAAGGGCGACGCGCGCAACGTGGCACATGGCCTGTCCACGATTGAACTTAGGGGCTTTCAACGCCCTCGACTTGTCCTGTCAGAAGCTCAAGGGAGGACGTTGTTGAACACGCAGGGTGAAACATTGACAAAGGGGTGGGGGGGGGAGGATAGCGCAAGTACCATGGCGCGAATTTTGGAGGGGTGGTAAGTTATGGGATGATACGTAAACTAGCAAGATGCTGCATTTCTCTTGCTCCAACAAGGGAGAGCTGATGAGGAGGGAGGAAAAGAGCCCCCAAAGAAGCAACCAGAGGGCAGGAAGAGAAGGCTGTATTAGAGGCGGTCGTTCGTTTCAAGACATGTCACCGGCCAAGAATCGTAAGTGGTGGCCCCGACAGAAATAGATCTGGTCTTGTTTCTTCAAGTTAGTTTCCCGTGTCTTGGATGGGCCTCTACGATCGCGCACTAGTTGGGACTTAGTTGGTTGGTTGGTTCATTAGAGTTAGTTAGTTAGTTGGCTTCTGGTGTGTGGACAAAGTTTGTGGTGCAAACTTTTCGTCTGTTGCGGAAAAGGAAAGAAAAGCAGTGACCTAATTAGTTACAAGGCCAAGTTCAGGTGCTCCGAAGTAGCATCTCGAGACGATGGGTTTCTTTTTTGCTTCTTCGTGTCGGCTGTCTTGGAACCATGCATTGCTCCCTCGCCCTTGTACCCAGCCAAAGAATTCTTTTTTTTTTCTCGACTTTTTGAGACTTGTTCTTCGCCAGTAATAATACGGATACGTTGACAGAACTGTTTCGCGGGTCGGTGCCGTAACTATTTTCTGTGCCAGGCATGGGTGCCATCCCTTGCGTACTATTGCAGCGGGCTGAAAAGATGACTATGGATAACTGATATTCGTATCAATAACTACTGGGAGAATGGTTGGGAACTGTATTACTCGGCGATGCCCTTGAAGACAATCCACTCATAATACCAGCCACCAGCTATTCATTCTCTTGAACCTCGCCGACTTTACGGTAATAATACCAATACAATTACTTGTCTAGAAACCCTCGAGCCCTAATCACCTCCACAATTGTTTTTTTTTACGAGCCGCGAGGGCTTGCGTCAATGGTCCTGCATTGGATTCCTGACCTATCAACTACCGGCTTCCAACTTCCAAGGATACGCCACGCAGCTCGCACAAAGACGAGGTCGTCTCTGGCATTGACCGAGATCTGGAGTTGTGCACAAGTTTGACGTTTCAATCTGTTTGACAGATCAGATCGTGCCGTAACACAGTACTCCGTAACTAGTTACTAAGCGGGACGTTTATCTGCTCCTCCTTGGCCGGCAGGCAGGGCCTTGTTCGTGAAAGCGGAACATTTGGTGGCGTATGGATGTAGTCATGTACCGTATGTACCTACCAGGAAGGGCACGACACTGCGCCTCGTCCCTTTTCGGAAATGGAAAACAGGCACCCCGAGCCGAAGAGACGCGACAACGGTACGCGTCTGTGGGGAACAACTTCACGGCCGAGACGCGGCAGGCGACAGGATGATGGAGTTTCGCGACGGCTCCATCTCCTTGCTCGCCGATGCCTCGACCGCCATGAGCAGACTTGTTGAGCGGATAATCAGTTCTACGCAGGGGAAAAAAAAGGCGCAAAGCAAGGGATCATTAGCCAAAGTTGGTCTCACATGCGACAAGAAAAAAAAAAAAAAAGGAAATCAAAGGTAAGCCGAACCTTGGTACGTCAGCGTATACGACACGGCTGGGTCTTGGTCTGCTCCCGAGATCAGCGGCATCCTCTCCGCCGGTCCCAGCGACACCCGGAACAGCAGCCCGATGGTCCTGGCCGCGTCCACCCAGAGGATGCGGTCCGACGCGAGCGGCACCTTGTCCGTCGTCGTCGTCGGCGGCGCGTCCCACGACGGTCGGCCGTCGCCGTCATCGCGGCTGGCCATTTCCCCGAGCCACCGGCGAAAGACGCGCACGACGTGCTCGCTCATGTTGTAGTGCGTGACAAAGAGGCCGCCGGCGCGCGGGCCCTGCGTCACGAGGTTGAGCACGACGCACAGCTGCGAAAAGAGCTCGCCCTCGTCGAGCCGCAGGTCCTGCGTCGCGGCCTCGTCCGCGCTGTGCACCGAGCCGCCGCCGCCGCCGGGCACCGAGGCCGGCCACACCATGCGGAACGGCCGTCGGCGGTTCTCCTCGGTCACGACGGGCCGGAACACGGCGTACAGCTGGCAGACGCGGCGCAAGTCCGCCGCCGCCGCCGCCGCCGCACCGTCGGGATGACGCGTGTCGAACGGCCGGCAGCAGAGATACGGCGTCCAGATCTTGAGGCTCGGGTGGTAGCACTCGAGGATGAGCTCGTAGCCCGGGAGAGAGGAGACGGCGAGCAGACGCTGCTGGAGAGTGCGCACTGCTACCGCATGAAGCCGACGGCACAGGAGCGTCGCGTTGAGTACTCCTTTCAGAGGCAAATTGTCGAGAATGGCGACTAAGATCTGCTTTGGTCATGAGCTGTCCGGAAGAAACGAGGCGGTACTAGCCTACCTCTGTTGGGAGTCTCTCAAGAGTCGCCGATTCTGATCTGGCTTTTGTGACTTGTGTATTGTTCATTATGCCAATTTTTCTGATAGCCCAGAGTGGTCGGGAACCATGATGTGAGCTCATCGATCATCGGATGAGCGGAGAAGCAAACCTAGGTGACTAGTACTAGACTAGAGGCCATGTTGTCAATATAGTTGTTTGCGCCTGCCAACATTAGTACTAGCTATCAAAGTGACCGTTGCTCAAACTCAATAGAACGATACACTTGAACTAAAAGAAGCAGCCCCAATGTTGACTTGACTTCCGGCAACACTGTCACAACCACAACAAAGGCCACACCCCATACAACGTGACTGGTTTTTTCTTCTTCTACAGAGTTTGCTGATAAATACTAGTTGCTACTTGAACCTGAAATTTGGGTGAAAAGGATTATATTTAATTCACTTCGCTCGCTAGTCTCTGTCGAATGGTTTCTCAGTCTCACGCGCTGGCTTCACGGCCTACGCCTTCTTTTTGACACAACGCCACTCCATTAACGGAACAGCAAGGCTGCCGACACAGGCAAAGACGACACTGACGAGAAAGACGGAGCGAAGGCCTTCATTGTAAGCGTCCAAGATTGCGCCCACCCTGTCAGGGTACTTGATCTGCATGGCCGCTCCAAGCTCCGAGGCACCTACACCCAAAACCTCGGCCGGGTCGACATCAGGAAGAGTCTGCTGGATGACGCGCAGCAGCGTGCCTTGAAACACGTTTTGAGCGACGGACAGAAACACGGTTCCGGACAGACTTTGCAAGAAGATGAGAACGCTCGTCGCGATGGCGAGGTCGGAGCCTGTAAAGGTCGTCTGCGCAGCAATGATGGGTTGCTGGATGCCCAGACCTATTCCCAGGCCGGTAAGAACAAGTGCCGCAGCCCTATACGGTACGTCAGCAAGAAAAAAAGAAAGTCATTTCATCTTGCGTGGCGCATCGTACCATGTAGCTGTGCTTGTCTCGCGATCAAAAGTATACACCAAGCCGCAGCCGACTGATGTCACAATCACGGAAGCAATCATGTTGGGCACATAGTAACCGACTTTGGAAACCTGTGTCCAGAGTTTTGATTAGCATCTGTCTGGGGCAAATGCGCGCAACCGCCCCCAACCTACCATGAAACCGGAGCCAATGACGGCGACGGACATGGCGGCGCTCGCAGCGAGCATGTTGATACCCGACGCGTACGCCGACGCCCCCCGCACCGCCTGGAACCAGATGGGCACGTAGTATGTGATGATGAAGAAGGCGGCAAAGTAGCAAAACACAAACAAGACGCCGCCGGCGAGCGATCGCTGCCTGATCATGGCCAGCGGAACCGTCGCCGTGGCACCCTGCAGATACTGCGAAACCACCCACAGGACCAGCAGCGAAGAGAAGAAGGAGAGGAGCACGACGAGGCGCCAGTCGTCCCAGGCATACTCGACGCCTCCCCACTGCAGGGCCAGCAGCAGGCAGAGGATGGTCGGGATGAAGATGAGCGTGCCGACGAGGTCGAAGCGAGCGAGGAAGCCGCCCAGGCTGCGGGTCGTGGTGACTGTGCTCTCGGCCGGGATTTGGACGAGGAAGAGGATGACGAGAAACGTGACGCCCCCGATGGGAAGGTTGATCCAGAAGCACCATCCTAGATAAAAGCATGAGTACAGGGTAACAACCTGGATCCAAAGTTTGAGAAACGTACTCCAGCTTGCTTTGTCAGTAAGAACACCTTGAAAAACATGTTAGCACGCGTTCACTTGCTATCTGTATACTTTTCAAGGCTCACCTCCCAGCGTCGGCGCGATGATTTGCGCAATCCCCGACATGCCGCCCAAAGCGCCGGTATATTTCGGCAGCTCGTCCACCGGGATAAAGAAGCGAATCAGCTATTCCACTACAGTCAGTCTGGCACCGGGCGGCCCAAATGTCCCACCGCGAGAAAAAGGTACGACGACGAACAAAAAAGGCACCAGACATGAGGCCGGCGCACCCGGCGCCGGCCACGGCCCGGCCGACAATCAGCACGAGGGAGCTCGGGGCCGCGGCGCACACCACCGAGCCGGCCTCAAAGAGGACCAGCGCGGACAAGAAGACCCATTTGACGCGGAACTCGGCGTACAGCTTGCCAAAGAAGAGCTGCAGGCAGCACGTGCTCATGAGGTAGGCCGAGCCGTACCAGCCCGCGTCGGACAGCGAGCGGAACTCGGACGTGATCTGGGGCACGGCGGTGGCGACAATGGACCGATCCTGGAAAAAGAAGAAGAGAGAAAAGCTGTGTCAGTTAGGACTGAGGGAGGGGGGAAGGTAACAATACGCACCAGGGCAATGCAGATAATCATCAAGGCCAGACCGGTAAAGATGGCGAAAATGGCAAAGGGACTGGCGGGCTGCGTCGAGGAGGCTTTGGCTACCTCTGCGGCGGCGTCTTCATCATTGTTGATCGTGTCGAGCAGAATAGGCGCGTCGCTGCTGCTGCGACGTCGTTTCTCCGTGGGCGCACGCCCGTGGACGTATCCATTCGCACTCCTGCTTGTTGGTCAGCATGTTACCAACCTGTTGGCCGGTCAAGGGTTTCCTTACCTTGTCATTTTCCGTCTTCCTGACAGACCAATTTAGAACCAGATTAAAAGGAAGCATGATTTTTTGCGAAGCAGACAAAACGCAGAGGCTCTGATGACAATGGTGTATCTCCTCGGACCTCATCTCTAGGACCGTGTTTCATTTGCGTCAAAGCAGCCGCTTGCCCACGGACTCGCCTCGGACTCGCTTACCCTAACGCGGTCGGCCCAGATTACCTGAACGGAAGCCGGCTCTCGAAATACCAGGTGTTGTGAGATCCGGACGCGATACCACTCAGCACCAGAGCGGCTATGGCTGGATATATACACAAGGGCGGTCGCTGTCTTTCCAACCCTCACAAGTATTGGCTCTTTTCCAAACTAGGAATTAAACACAGTACCTCTTCCAGCTCTCATGGCCTTCCATTACGCCGGGCTCACTTGGTAGGCATTGTCTAGCTCAATGCGCAACAAATTCATTGCTGATGATAAAATTGAGGAGAGAAGCTTTTCACTACGCTATTAAACAACTCTATATCCTGTCTACTGATACATTTATCAGAGTGCTCCAACATTACTCCAAAACGCCTCTATGCCAATTGCATGTCTAGTACGTAGCCAATCCCATCTATCGATTTAGCCTTGTCTTTCAAATGCTACCATTCATATCTTTGTGACGGGCGTCACGCACTGCTGCCTCGACAGCGTCATGCAAATCGAAGTGGAAAAACGGCCGATCCACTGCTGAAATCGTAGCCTGCCCCTTAGTGCTTCCGGCCGTTGTCGGAGGGGACGAGGCTGGCGAATCTTGCGTCTCTTCATCAGCGACTGTGGCTAGCGATCGTCGTCGCTGCCTGGTTTGCAGTAAAGGAGTCGCATCACTGAGAGAAGCGACTGAATACAACGGCCGCCACTTGGCCAAGGCTTCAGGGTTCTGGCTTGTAGGATAGCCGAAACCAGCAGTGGCCAACGCCTTTCGCGTCCATCTATTTCCAACGTTGGAAAAATGCCACTCGACAGTGTCTGGCGCCGCATACTGATCCAGTACGTTGCGCAAGTCGACCAGACCCTGAATAGATGTAATATCAATGTTGTTAACGGCCGAAAAGTCCAGAATCAGGGCTCGCAAGCAAGGCAGATGCTGTGAAAGAAGCTTATCTCGCGGTCCGGCGTCATTCCAAAGTCGGTCTGATTCATGTTCATAGTGTTCGTCCGAAGTTCGCCGCGTATTCTCCATCAAGTGTGACTGTAAAATGTCCACATGCAGTGCCTGGTTCATATAATTGTAGCTGTCATGTAGGCGATACACGAACACGCCAGGGTATGGAGTATCCAGTAAAATGGCAGGGTTTGAAGAATCTTGCCGGTTCAAAGGCAAGAAGACGTCTTTGGTCGTTGTGACGTCTCTTGTAAACTTGGAAGCTGTATCCTCGCCATCGACCGGCACCCGTTGTGAGCGGGCAATGCCGACAAATCCGCCATTGGCTCTCGCAACTCTAATAAGCAACAGCGCAAGGGATAGACCGACCCCAAGATAGATCGAATGGTCTAAAGACTGGAAAATGGCCATGAAAACACATGCCACCCAGATGATGAGCTCAAAAGGCGACAGCTGCCAATATCTGTACAGATTTTTCGGCGGAGCAATCAGGCTGCACACGGCATGAATGATGAGGCCAGACAATGCAGCTTTGGGGATGTAGTAAAACACTCCCGTCAGCGCATAGAGCGCCAGAACAAGCATCAAGGCGCTGAACAATCCGGCAAGAGGTGTGCGGACACCGGCCTTGGACAGCACCGCAGAGGCGCCAAAGGAGCCTGTGCAAACGTAGCCTCCCACAAACGGGCTCAGTAGGTTGGCAGCGCCCAGAGCGACAATTTCCTGTGAAGGGCGAATATTGTAGTTGTACAGCCTGCCCATGGCTTTTGCGATGGCGATGTGCTCTATAATGAGTATAATGGCTACAGCGGGCAGCTCTGGGAGGACTGCTTGAAATAGCGGCATGTCGACGCGAGGGACTCCAATTCTCTGAAAGCCTAGCAAACAGTCAGTAAAGGTTGAAGCCAAGCGCGCTGCATGTACAACATACCTCTCTCTATATGGCCGACGATGCGAAATTTTGGGCTATCGGCATGGCCACGGTTGACCAAGAAGCTAATGAGCGTAAAGAGTACCATGGTGAATGTGAGTCGAAGCGACGAGACAAATGACCAAGCTCGTTTATGAGCTGGATATCTCGATTCCATGTGGGAACAGAAACCTCGAATTCCAAATAGAAGCGCAATAGAAGACAGTCCAATCGCTGCGTCGATCTTAGTCTTGTGGAGGGACTCTAAAGTGTCAATTATAACCCGATATGGTGGCGCTTGGTTCTTAATTCCAGAGATGCCTAGCGTTGTCGGGAGCTGAGTAGCCATGATAGTTATACTGGCAGCAGTGACAAACGCGGATATAGGGATGTAAGGTATGAATTCGATAACCCAGCCTAATCGAAGGAGACCGAAAAATAACAAGACAATACCGCAGAGCAGGGTGAGAGTGCGTGCAATATCCTCATTGGAGTAAGTGAGCATATTGTCCTTGCTGACGACGCGATCGACGACTTGGCCCACGAGCAGGGATCCAACTGCGGTGGTCTTTTCGTGTTAGTACAAATTTCAACATTGTATACAGTGCCACTTACTCCGATGACGATGTCTTTCGACGTACCGAATAGCCAGTACAAGACAGCACCAGTGAAGGAGGTGTAGAGGCCATATGCTGGAGTAAGGCCTGCGAGAACGGCATACGCCATGGCTTGTGGGACGACGACTAGACCAATAGTGATGCCTGAAAAAAGTTGGTGAGAAGAATTGGAGACCTATTTGGTTGTAGAACTGACCGGCGACGACGTCTCCAAGTAGCCATCTGGGATTGTAACGTCGGATCCAGAAGACGGAGGGAAAGAGACTCCAGATGTAATGGACAGCACCCGCTTTCGTTGGCAGTTGCTCTTTAAGCCACTCTGATACGGTCGGTTCCTCTTCTGCGTAGAGATGAACCGAGCCCAGGACTGCGCGTGCGCGCTCCTCTAGATGCTGTGGTTGATGGGCATAGCGGGCGTTGGTATCGACGCCAAGAAGCGATTTGGCAAGTCGGCTACCGGCATTCTCGGACATTTTTGAAGACAAGACGGTCGAATCATGTAGGATGCGGAAAGGCACGGTTTCTGGGGTGGCAAAGGATGATGATGCTGCTCAATGGCAGATGTATTCGGTGTCTCGGTATGCAGCGATGTCGTGAGCAATCGTCGTCCTCGGCGAGCAATGCAGGTTTTGGATGTGCGACTCGGGCGCAGCGACGAAGAGAGAATGAAATATTAACAAAAGAATGGAATTGTAAGTCAGGGCATAGGATAGAAAGTAGTGAGGTAAAGACAAACGGGTTCCATGACGTTTAATTTATAAGACTCTGAAATTCAGTGGCACCGAGCCGGTATAAGCAGCGGGCGGGAGTCGGGAGGTATTGGAAGGAAAGAGCCAGCAGAGGACCACAGTACATGCGGATGGGACGAGGTGCTTTGTGAAACGACATCTTGGCAACGGAAACCGTATATTGACAGGGCTTAAAATTATTGCTTAAATTGTTGTTTAAATCTTGCCACTTTTCTTGGCTGCTCGACGTTGAGTGCTGTTTGTACCTCTGCTAGCGGAAGTCGGCGGTGGCGTCGCCCTGACCGACTTCCGCCCGCTGGTGCCAAGATCAACCTCACCAGCTCTGTATAATACAGAGAGTATTGAGTTATTCGTAGAACCTACAACAACATACTTGCATGGGTAGGATCCTGCAACAGTCTTCGACATGATGATGCCGGGTTTCTTGCAGCCTTTTACGACGTTTGAAAGCGCGTCAAGAACGGGGGACCCTCAGAGAATTTCCGACGACCGCCATAATAAAAGCCTCTGAGACAGTCAAGAACTTCTTAATCTCTGGATCCCCCCTTTCTGTTTGCTGGACACTGTCAAACTGTCACACTGCGCAGCGCTCTGTATCAACGCCAACAACGCTCCGGCCTTGCTCAAGTTACAAGACCGACAGCCGTCTTCTGGGCACACATTTCGGAATAAGCCTGTTAGTTATACATACTCTTGAGCGGGAGCATTGGGTTCATGTACTGGATGGATGCCTGACGAAGCATGCGAGCATGCCCGATATCCATATGTAGCGTCGAATATAGAGCAACAGAACCGATGTAGTAGTGAATCTGGGTTCCTCTTATCATATAGAAACCTCTGTTTTGCCAATTGCCAAGTTGCCCAGGCCGCCCGCTTGCTTGTCATACAGGACGCACCGCCACTCAAAGGCCCACGCTCGGTACCGTTGTGAGCATCATGATCGGTTCATCGGAGACAATACAACTGTACTAGTAAATACAATCGTGGCAGAAAATTGAAAACTCAAGTCGTCGTCAATTCCGTCCATTGCAAGGCTCCCTACCCTACACTTGGAACCAAACCCAGCCCAGGTAATACCAGTTAGATTGCCTACCAATATTTTCGACATGCAGAATCAAGGCGGAGTTTACAGTGACTTCCTGAAGCAAGTTAAAAAAAAAAAGGCAGTTCCTCCTCGCAGCTGTGAAGCTTCCTGTGGTCGCACTATGGGGCTTTGCCTCACGCCCGTCGCTATCAACGCCTTTATAAGCCGCATAAATTAATTTTTTTATTGACAAAGACTGGCTCTTGAATCGACTTTTTCGGTTTCGGCCGGATCCCACCCCTGCAAGCCACGTTGGTGGTCGAAAACGCACCAATCAATCGATGACCATGTCTCTACAAATGCCGGGCGTATACTCGCCCCAAAACTTACACAGAAGCTACTCATCGATGCGGTTGGTTTATGGTGATTTTATAGCATATTACCCTCGCTACACCGAAATTTAATTTCATTCCCACCACCTGACGTTTCATATTGCAGTCTGCTGTAAAATAAGAGCGCCAATGCCCGGCTTGTGCTCTAGAAGGTCTTGACCTAGGACGTGGACAGAGTCACTAGGATTGAACGCTTCCCGCAAGCGCCCGATGTTCTGCTCTAAGTTATGGTACCAGGGCAATTGGCCGAGGTTCTATCCTCGCCGCTGTTGCAACTCCGAGTCTGTAAAATGCGCCATAGAAGGGCAGCTAGGGTTGACAGGGAATGTTCGCTGACTGCGAACATTACGTACCAGTGCGTCTGGAATCATATCATGTACGGTCAAGTACTCGGTGTAAAAAAAAATCCAAGGGCCAAATTTGACATGTCAACAGTTATGTGTTGCGCCGGTTCCGATGCTGCTGAGGATTATCGGTTCTAAATGGTCACCACCCTGGCCGTTTCAGAGCGTATAAGTGAAAGAAGCTCAGCGAGAATATCAGCAATGCGAGTACAATAAGCACCAAGAAAGCACGTTAACTGCCAGGATCAACGCGTCTCTATCTGAAACGGAGTCTTGGCTGTCCCTGCCGTCCTTCCAAATTCGGAGGCGGGCTAGGACACTTGGACAAGTCCCCCGCTCTCCACCTTGATCCGAGGCAACTTGGGCCATTGCCCCGGCATGTCAACGCCGGGGGTATAATAAGAATCATGGGGTGACGGGGGAGCGACAGGCCCGCTCCCCGCCCTAGGTTTGGCTAGAGCATAGCCCAACAAAAAGTCGTTGGAAGCGGACCGTGATTCATCAGGGCGGGATGTGGACGCAAATAGAGTTCATTGGCTGCCAAGGAGTCGATCGGAGACGGTTAGACACTACATATGAAGTCGTGCCTCGGCCCTTTGACATTGTAAAAGCTTGATCGGCCGAAAATCTGGAATTTTTTCTTCTTCAACCTCGACAACCCTCCAGTTCTCTTGTTGAAGGTTACGTATAACAGAGTACACAACAATGACAACTACAACTGGGACAACTACGCGGTCGCGCTCTGCCAAAGCGGCGGCGGCGCCAAGCACCCCACCACCAGTCAAGATTGAGCAGAAGAAACTGTCCTTTTTCGGGTACCTGGACATGATTCCCGGCTTGGCTGTCATTGTCGCCACGGCCTTGACGGCCTTTGTCACCGGCCTGTTCAGAACGGAGCGAGACTCCAAGACGTTTCACCTCCACGTCGCCAACACCATTCTGCGCAAATCGACGAGTCGTCTCACCCCGCTGCAGCTACAGTAAGGATAGCCCGCGAGATTATACTCACCCGGTAGCTTCTTCTCCCAGTTGAACTGCTGCTAATCTGCTGGGCGGTAGGCTCGTTTCGCCCAACACCGACATCATCTACAACACATATGCGCGAGCTAGAAAACTCAAGCCGGAAACTGTGGCTCTTGCTCACGGAGCCAAGGGCCACTGGGTCGGCAACAAGAATGCGACCAATGTCCTGATTTGGTACCACGGTAGGTCCCTTATCGCTTTTGCTGGCAAGACGAGGATATATGAACCGCGCGCTAATACAATTCCAGGCGGTGGATTCTGCCTCCCGGCCAACATTGGCTACTTCAAGCTGTTTGAGCGCCTGCTGAAAGAGGTCAACGCCACCGGCGGCGACCTCTGCGTATTCGCCGTCACCTACACGCTGGCGCCGCACGGCACGTATCCCGTTCAGCTGACGCAGTCGGTCGAAGCCCTGCGCCACGTTCTCGAGCACACGGGCCGCTCGCCGGCCAACGTCCTCCTCGGCGGCGACTCGGCCGGCGGCAACCTGACGGTCGGCGTTCTCTCGCACCTGGCGCACCCGCACCCGAGCATCGTCCCGCTGCACGTCTCGGAGCCGCTCGCCGGCGCCGCCGCGATTGCGCCGTGGGTTTCGCTGAAGCCGGACCTGTCGGACCAGGTCATCTACGACGGTGGCGACATTGTGACGACGTTTGTGGGCGAGCAGTGGTCGACCACGTTCATGGGCGGCGCAGAGTCCGACTACTACACGGACGCGTTCGATGCGCCGTCGAGTTGGTTCGAGACGTTTCCTGTCAAGAAGATGCTTTTCATGGGTGGTGAGAACGAGATCATGATGCCTCTGATTGAACACTTTTATGGAACCGTCAAAGTAAGCATTTTTCTCTTTCGGCTTGACATGCTGCGCGCCAATCATACTGACCGTGACTAGGCTGGCTTTCCCAACGTGGAACTGTTCAAGGGCAAGAGAGAGTCTCACGTCGCTCCGGTTTACAACATTTACGTCGGCGACAATACCGAGACTGAGCAGGGCAAGAAGCTCAAGACTTGGGTGATTGACTTGTTAAAATAAGATGACGTGTGCTGGTGTATGTGGGAATTATTATTGACCTGGTCACTTATAAGCAATGGCTAGGCAGAAGCGTTGCACCAAAAGCACGGACTCGTCACGTCGTCCACGTCGACAAGTCCCGCTTCCGTTGTGGCACTTCTGAAAGCGCAACGTTGAGTTGGAAGAGAGACTTGAAACGCTCTATATTGCAGCCTGGGATGGGACATACACAGAGGCAGTAGTATTTGCGGGCATTTACAAAATGAGATATGATATATACTTTGGTACAGGCAGGACGTATGAAAGATGACAGTCAAGTAAGAACAAGAGACGATTTTGTATGAAAATAATTTCCTTGTGTAAGGGTATTCTCTTGACACAGACGAGAACAGGTGGAACGGTGCCAAGAAACAAAGATGAATTGCGGCGTGTCGCTGTTGTTTAATAAATTATTATTAATTTAAATACCCGCCTGTCACACATTCTGTTATGGGGCTAGGCATCCAGCTGGCTACGTGAGGTTCTGGCTGGTTCTCTTACATCAGCTTCATGAACTGTACATACAACATTCCCACATTGTTCCGACATCGTAACCACCATTCTTGGACATGATGGAGTGGGCCAAAAAGGTGTTCAACTACCTTGTGCATCTGGAGTGGACAGAGAGGATCCAGCACAACTGCACCTTCTGCGACCGCGCGAACTTTGCCATCATCGTCTACGAAGTAAGCGCAAACTCATTTCCCCGGCTCGAAGCGAACCGAGACTTGCTAACGCCTACTCCAAGGATGATGAGATCATCGCCGTTGAGAACCGCCATCTGGCAGGCCAGCAGCACTGGCTCATCTTGCCGAAGCAGCACACGGTCCGCGACATCGAAAACCTGAATGGCCAACATCTGGCACTTCGTATGACTCCGGCAACAAATACTTTTTGCACCGCGCACTTTTACCGTCACTAACGAACACCTGCTGTATTTCTAGTGCAAGCCATGGATCGGGTGAAGAAGCTGCTGCTCGCGGAGAGGGCCGCGGGCATCTCGCCGTCCGCTGTGCAGTCCGGATACCATCGAGGTCGGCGGCGGCTGGTGGGGAGCATCTTTTGGCCCGATATTATTTCCATCCACCATCTCCATCTTCATGTCATTGTCCAGCCGCACCTCTGGCTGCGAATGTTCAAGTACCCGCGCTGGTTTCCACTCATGTGGAAATCGGATATGACGGTGCTGCGAGAGGTGCAGGGAACATTGCATGCACTCCCTCCCGCAACTGCGAGCGGCTAAAGAGCGGTTGCAGCAAGAGATGAAGGCGCCGCCTGGTAAAGGTACTGGCCTCGCGGCCCTCCACAACCTTGGCAGCCCGATCTTGTCCAGGGGAGCTCAAAGGTGCAACGGCACTCCGGCGGCTTCGGACCAAGACATAATCGCCAAGACAAGAGGAGTTTATATACGGATAATCATGGATCGAAACGAAACGACTTTTGGTTGACAGCGCACGGCCGGAGCGGAAAGTCGGGCAAAAGTGTGGTGCCCGGGGTAGCTAGCTACGCCACCTTGTTAGTTACTGGAAGTGGGCTTCAAGATGAAAGTTTGAGCCGGCTGATCATGTTGCTAGCTCCAACTGGCATCTCATCCAGACGAATCAATAGCAAAAAAATAATAGAGCCAGTTATCTCGTGTATTCCGGCGTCGCTTCGTCGCGCTGAGATGGTGCACAAGCAGAAAGGGACCTGCAGGACCCCCAGTCGTCGCACATGTACCCATCCTCTGACGGTTGTTATCCGAGGCTAAGACGCACCAAAATATCAAGCCACGGCTGAGCTACCCTGCTCGACGTGGGTCGCGGTGGTCTAGTGGCCGGAATAGACCATGGGGTCGAGTGACTGCTCGAGGTACGTACGAACTCGGTTGTATCATCTTGTAACTGATTTGTATGGTAATGAGTGGTTTCTCTCAATAATCGGTTGATGCATCTTACATACTGTCACCCCTAGATACATGCTTGTCTACACGTTGAGGCTTGGGCGTCAATATATGTCGTGCTACACGACTTGGGTCGGATAGATCGTCAAAGCATCCCAAGTCGGCAGTATGGGCTAGCAAACTGCTAGCGCAACCCATCGAACGGATATGCGGGGTAACTAAAAGCTTCCCAGGGAGCTATAAGCCTGAGCTGGGTGGCTATGTCTGGTTGCCCAAGTTGAGAGTTGCAAAGGCTTCCCCAAACCTCTTCAGCCAGGCAACTTCTCTCTGTCCCTAGCACCTTTTCCCCTCTCATCATTCCATCCACCAGAGTCAATCGACCGCAACAATGGCGCGCAAGTACAAGAACCCCATGACCAACCCGCTGCACTATGCGACGCCGCAGCTCCTCACTGGTGCGCCGGCGACGTACACCACGGCTCAGCGAAAGCTACTCGGATACGACTATGGTGAGTGGTCCCTTTCAATTGAATGATGATGCACAATCTGCTGGCAAGCCATCATCTCCTTCCCTGAAACAACTCATTGACACCCCCGATCCCAGTCATTGTCGGCGGCGGCTGCGCTGGCTGCGTGCTCGCCTCCAAACTGTCCGAGGACGCGGACGTGACGGTGCTGCTCCTGGAGGCGGGCGGCCCGCACACGGGGATCCTCGAGTCGCGCGTGCCGCTGCTCTTCTCCAAGCTCTTCCACGGCGAGCACGACTGGGACTACAGCACGGTGGAGCAGCCGGGCCTCGCGTACCGGCGCATGTTCTGGCCGCGCGGCAAGGTGCTCGGGGGCTCGACGTCGATCAACGCCATGATGTACCACCACGGCTCCAAGTCCGACTACGACGAGTGGGCCGGCGCGCTCGGCTGCGCGGGCTGGTCCTACGCCGACCTCGCGCCGTACCTGCGGCGCATGGAGAACTTCACCGCCAACCCGGCGCGGCCCGCCATCGACCTCCAGCACCGCGGCACCGGCGGCGAGTGGCAGACGGGCTACTCGACGCTGTCGCCCATGGTCGAGCGCGGCTTCCTGCCGGCGTGCGCCGAGGTGGGCATCCCCGCCAACCCGGACATCAACACCGAGGCCGGCACGCTCGGCGTCACGCGCTTCCAGACCTTCATCGACAGCAAGGGCGAGCGCTCGTCCATGGCCACGGCGTTTCTGACGCCCGAGGTGCTGCGCCGCCCGAACCTGTACGTCGCCTGCCACGCGCACGTCACGCGCGTGCTGTACGACCGCCTCGACAGCGACAAGGAGCCCGCGGCCATTGGCGTCGAGCTCATGACCAAGCGCGGCGGCGAGCGGTACGAGGTGCACGCCCGCCGCGAGGTCATCCTGTCGGGCGGCGCCGTCAACACCCCGCAGACGCTGCTGCTGAGCGGCATCGGGCCCGCCGCGGAGCTGGGCAGGCTCGGCATCTCCGTCGTCAAGGACAATGCCGCCGTCGGCCGCAACATGAAGGACCACCTGTGCCCGACGGGCGTGGTGCTCAAGAGCAAGACGGCGCACACGTACGACTACCTCAACGACAACATCAAGGCCATCCCCGCGCTGCTGCGCTGGCTCGTCACCGGCGGCGGCCCGCTGTCGAGCAACGTCGGCGAGGCCGCCGCCTTTATCCGCACCGTCGACCACCCCTCGCCCGCCACCAAGCCCGAGAACCGGCCCAAGGACTACTCGTCGGGCGGCGTCGGGCCGGATGTCGAGATCCTCGGCGCGCCGATTGCCTTTATCCACCACGGCGAGGAGCAGGCGCCTGCAGGGGCGGGCATCTTCTCCGTCGGACCGTGCCTGCTGCGCCCGCAGAGCGTGGGTACGATTACGCTCAAGACGGACGATCCGTTTGATCACCGTACGTAATTCTTCTGCTTTCCCCTGTCTCAAGTTTTCTCTCCCTGTCGCACCTACGCTAACAGCAACAAACCAGCCCTCATCGACCCCAAGTACTTTAGCGACGAGGGCGACAACGACCGCAAGGTGATGCTCGCGGCGCTGCGGCTGGCCATCAAGATTGCCAACAGCGCGCACTGGAAGGAGTTTGTCGAGCCCATTGCGCGCAACGACAGCCCGGGCCATCTGTGGTGGCCCTCGTCGAGCAGCGACCCGGACAGCATCAGCGACGAGCAGCTGCTGGCCTTTATGAAGGAAAAGGCCTTTACGCTCTACCACCCAGTCGGCACGGCGCGCATGGGGCCCGTCGAGGCTGGTAATAGTGTCGTCGACCTCGAGTGCCGCGTCCACGGCGTCGGCCGGCTGCGCGTCGTCGATGCCAGCGTCTTCCCGGAGCAAATCAGCGGACACCCGACGGCGGTGATTGGTGCCATTGCGTACAAGATGAGCGACGTCATCAAGAAGACGTTTACGCCGGCCGGACCGCCCCTGGCCAACTTGTAAGTAATGGAGGAAGAAATCTGGACAGGGATCTTGTACATTGTCTCTGCTTGGTTGAGCTATTTTGAGTGTCACGTCACAGGTTGATTGGCTGGTGCTTCCGAGACATGCATGAATTTTCTTTTGCAAAGGAATAGTGAATAAAAACTCGTTTTAACGGTCAAGTATGTCAAGTATGCGCTAAAAGTTGCGCAGACAGAGTATGAAGTCTACAAAACGCCAGCGTATGCATCCGTCCAAACCCGAAACCCGTCTTTCGTTTGTCGCTGAGAAAATGCAGACGAATCATAGCGTAAATCATGGTGTAAATCATGTCAAGTACCAGCAAAAAAGACGAGACATTACACGTAAGCCATAAAGCAGGAAAATATTCGTAAAAAAAAAGCCTGGCGAGGAGATTAGGTCCTCGCCGTCCACGCTCCATCACGAGCCACCTCGTTGAGGGTGGACTCGTCGCTCATTCTCGGACGGCCCTCGCCGGACTCGGACGCAATAGTGCTCGCCCCCGTGAGCGACTCCAAGTCGGCGCGGTCCATCGCGGACGTCCCGTCGAGAGGCTCACCGGGTCCGGGCACCAGGCCGTTGCTGTTGTAGAGGGTCGGGCCGTGGCCGCTGCTGTTGTGAAGCACGCGACGGGGGCGTCGCGCCGGCTGCTGTGCGGAGCGCCGACGGACGCTGGGCTTGTCGCCGTGCGCAAAGGCGGCGAGCTCGCGCTTCTTGTTGCGTCGCTTCTGGCTGGCCTTGTAGAGGGACTTGCTGCAGGCAATGACGACGATGATGAGAGAGGCCATGTTTGGAAAGTGGGAGATTCCGCGGTAGATAGATGGCGTGGGGGGAGTAGGGGGGCTGCGGACAAAAGGGAGAGCGGTCTATTTAACAGCAACGCCGAATACAATATGGCATGCTACAAGACGCGACGAGCAGCAAAGTCTAGTAGAACGGTGAAAAAAAGAGGAACAAACGCCCAAGTTACACAATTTAAAAAAAAAGGAGGGGGAGGCGGGAGGAAGAGGGGAAAGGGAATAAGAAGTCAACAACAGGGAACATGGACGTTGATAACGACATCCCTCATTACTCCGCAGGATTCCGCACGACATGCACACTACAACACTGCCAACGTAGAAAAGGGTCAGAAAGTGAGTAGAAAGTGAGTGCACCCCGTTTCTGGGCATTGGAATAGCTCCAAGAGCGCCACCAAGAGAGCCAACTAGTTACCCAACTAGTAAGAGCTGCCCCAAGGGAAGAAAAGTCCAGAAGGAAAAAGGAAACGGCAGCTGCTGATTTGCCAAGAAAATATCCCTCTGCTAAAACTGACCTGCAGGAATTAGTTGACTAGCCTGAGAGGCTGTGCCTTGACGTGTGTGTGGCTTGCAGTGACAGTGGAATGGCAGACAGAGGGGGGAGGAGGGGGAATCCCTATTATGGAAGGTCTGGAACTGGAACTGCATCTCGTAACACTATTGTAATTTATGGATAACCATCTGCTTCAGTGCCTAGTTCCGCCGACCAGCCTCGATGGCTGGGAATAGCCTTTACCCAAACCAACGTCGCAAAAAGGACGCATGACCGGAAAGGAAGGAAGTCCCATGCGACTTTTCCCTAGTTAGTAGTCTTTTGTTTGCTTCATTTGATTGAAATGCAGGAAATCATCTGCCATTACCCCATAGGTACACTTCATACAAACCGACGCGTCAATTATTTACCCACCTCCTCTCTGTTCCGCATCATTCACTCTTTCCCTTTTTTTTTTTCCAGCTAGTCAGGTCTCTCTAGCATGCCGTCCTGACGTCAGCCAAACATCATCTCCCCAGGATCTACCCACATACCCTGTTCCGAAGGTTTCCTCTTTTGCAACAGGCAGTGTCGTCCCCACGTCCGCTTCAGCGTCGCTGGCACGCCTGGTAGGTCCGGCACCCAAAAGATGCGCGCCAGCAGCGGCGTCATCTCCGCGTCCATGAAGCGCTCGCAGCTGACCGTGTCCCACCGCGACGTATCAGCGACAAAGTCGGGTTCGCGGGGCGGGGCCGCCCTGGCCGTGCGTGCCGGATACTGCGTGTCTACTAGGAATGAGCACATGCGTAGGTCCACGTACTTGCCCGGGTCCTCCTCGTTGCGGTCGTTGAGCCCATTGGTGGGCAGCCACGTCCCGCTCCAGAAGCCGAAGCCCGTCTCCGCCTCGGAAAACTCCCCCGGCAGCAGCCCGCGAAACTCGGACGGGATAAACTTGGCGTGCATGTCGCGCGGCAAAAAGTACGACGACGGGAACCGGTACCACTCCTTGCCGAAGCATACATTGTCGCTGTCGCCGCCCAGCCCAGGCTCCTCCGTGTCCCCCCAGAGTGGCCCGTACACCTTGAGCGGGGCCGAGTATGCTTCGTAGATGCCGTAGATGCGCGAGAGGCTGGCGTCGAGGGACAGAAACATGACAATGACGACGGCCAATAGCTTGAGTCGTGCCGGAATCATGCCAATGAGCGATTTCTTGCTGGCGTTGCCAAGCCCAGCCAGAATAATGTGCAACGACATGGCCGCGTTGAGTGCTAGGAAGGGGTATACTGGGTACATGAAGCGCTCTTCCTTGTGAGGCTGCAGCGTAAAGATGCCGAGCCACATGTAGAACGGCGCAACGAATACAATAGCGCGTAACCCAGTTTGGAAGCCGTGGCCAGACGGCGACACAACCTTCTGGACAATGAACAACGGTAATGCGAGCAGAGCCAGCACGAACCAAATGTTGTAGTTAAGCGCCAAATTTTTAAAGTAAAACGTCCACGGCTCGGTGCCGTACAAATCGGGACCGCCAGTTGATGAGAAGATGTTGTATCGGACAATGTTCCAGCTGACGACAGCCATCTTCTTGTAAAAAAAGAGGTTGATCAAAAAATCAAAAAACTACAAATGTTAGCTTCCTGTCTTGACTGCGGCTTGCATCGAATACACACCAGAAGAATCAAACCTGCGACTACCCCTCGAGCGACGCGGATGATGTAGTCAATCAAGGCGTCCTTGTCGCTGAAGAAGGCAAAGACGACCTCCTCCAGCATGTACGGCGCGCAGAGAGCGGCAGCAAACGGCCATCCAAGAATGCCACCAGCGGCGAACCAGAAGATGCCATACGAGGTTCGGAGGCCGCCACGCCAGTTCATAAACGAAGCCGCGCCGAGCATGCACATGTACATGGCGAAGCTCGAGGGCAAGTATGCGGCGGCGGCGTGAAAGTTGCCGGGGCTCGTTATGGTCGCAATCATGAAGAAGAGGCCGATGCGGGCGTTGAGAGTCGTGCTGGCAACCTGGTAGAGGATGACCTGGCAGATGGCACAGACTAGGGCGAGGACGTAGCGGACAAAGTAGAATTCGGCCACCTGCATCGGAGTGGTTAGCGAGGGCAAACCTCCCAGGACCGCGGGTCTCTTCGTACCTTGTTTGAACGCGGCAGCAGTCGGCGAAAGCTCCCGACGAGCGCATGAAGCGCAACATAGAGCCAGCTACGAATGGCATAGTCGGGCGAGTACTCCCACGTCTGCAGGCCGTATCCGTGTGATAGGTAGTGCGTCGGTTCCCAGTAGTTGAAGGTCTCGTCGCAGTCTTGGATGGGCGCAAAGGCGGCGGCGATGAGATTCGCCACAAGAAAGACGTAGAATGCCTTGATTGGTTCAATGGCGTATGCGCTGCGACGTCTGGTTGATGTGAAGGCGAAGGGTTGCCGCGCGTTAGCTGAAAGCTCGACCACAGATTCTCTGCTGCGCCAGTCCGCCGCTCGCCCCTTGGTCAACTCGGCAGAGACTTACTTCTTCTTCGCGTGTCCTGCGGCTGGATGCTCGAATTTCGGCTGAGGCGGCTCTTCCGCCTCGGTTTTTGACGCCATGGTTGTGTGATGGAGTCGGGGCGGGATGCTTGATGGTTCGAGCAAGGGAAGAAATCTGGCCAGCTTCACCTTCGTTGAGCTTGGGGATTGTCGTCATTGCTGGGAGACCCCCGCTAGGTGCTGGGGTACCCACCAGAGCTCCCGATCCGGGAATGCTGAACCGGAATTTCAAGGGATAATTATTTCAAGGAAGATCGAAAAGACAGAAGAGTTGCTCCAGTACATGTATTTCCTTTTTTTCTTTTCCGTTTATGCGATTGGCTACAGTCCGTAAAGTCTTCATCTACGTGAGGAACGGCACACTTAATACTGGGGCCTAAATAATTATCGGCCTACATCAAGGTAATTTAATACTGGTAACTGAGGGGGCCTCATCGCAGTAAAAATCATACGACAAAAATGTTCAATTGAGTACCAGCTCTCGATGAGTTAATAAAAAAAAAGCTTGTCAATTAAACCATATATCAAGAAGCAAGAGTTGTGGCATGTACCCAGTCACCTACAAGTTGTAAGTGACGCCCCCCAACGCCCCCAACGGTGTTCCATCTCCACCGCTTCCGCTTTCAGCTGGACCCGCTTACCGTTTTTTTTTTCTGCCATGATATCGCTATCTTATCACTAAAAAAAAGTTGGCACCAATTCTTCCCTCTGCAGATTGCCTCCTCCTTGGTAAACTACACGCCATATTCACACAACCATGTCAGGCTTCCAAATCCCTGGCCTGGGCCAAGCAAAGCCCAATGAGACACTGCCACCGCTGCCACCCGATCTGGCTGCTGCCGCCGCGAGCGCCGCTGGCCACGAAGACATCCCAGATGCGCCCGAGCAACAAACCACACAAGACACAATCACGCCAACATCCGCTCCCGAACCAGCTCCCGCCCCTGCTGGGTCTGATGCTGACGCCATGGTCATCGACGAGCAGCCGCCCGCCAGCCCACCGTCTCTGACGAGCGCTCTCGAGGCGGCTATTGGCGGCCTAGCCAGCGAGCCCGCCCAACCAGTGGCGGCGCAAGAGCAGTTCCAACAGCAAGCGGAACCGATCGAGCCACCGGTGGTTGAGCTGCAAAACGACGCCGGTGATAACCCCGAGTGGGAGATTGACTCCTCGCCGTACGCGTCCTCGTCCGAATCCAGCTCCGACTCTTCGTCCGACGACGACTCTGATAACGAAGGCTACGAGCTTCTGGGCGTCGAGGAGACGGCGCGCATGCTCATGGAGGCCGAAGCAGGTTCCGAAGATGAAGGTTCTGGGCCTGGCGGCGCTAAAGCGGGCAGCACTGCGCAGCTGCGCACCAAGAATGAACAGGCCGAGCCGGCCGTCACCCGCCCCGCCGTGACCATCACCGAGGCCATGCCGCTCGAGGAGCTCGGCGCCGTGGAGCACATGGTCGACACGACGGCGCTCGTCATGGGCATCACGCCCGGCGAGTACCAGGTCCTCGACACGGGCTCGGTGCTGTGCACCGCCGCGCGCGTCGTCGTCGGCGCCGTCGCCGAGACGATTGGCAAGGTCACTCGCCCCATGTACACGGTGCGCTTCAACAGCGCCGACGAAATGGCCGAGCTCGGCGTCGCCGTCGGCACCACCCTCTACTACACCCCCGCGCACGCCACGTTTGTCTTTACGCAGCCGCTCAAGGGCCTCAAGGGCTCCGACGCCAGCAACCTGTACGACGAAGAGGCCGGCGACGAGGAAATGGAGTTTTCCGACGACGAAAAGGAGGCCGAGCACAAGCGCGCCATTAAGCAGAAGAAGAAGGACAAGTGGAAGGCGAATAACCCCGAAAAGGCGGCGGCGGCGGCGGCGGCAGCAGCCCGCGCCAAGGACCACCCGCTCCGTCAGCAGCAAAATGTCGACGCCGGCCTCAACTACGACGAGGACGACGACGGCCCGTACAAGCCCCTCGCGCGACCCTCGTCGCTGGCCAGTGGGCCTGGCGCGTCGCAGTACGACCAGCCGTCGTCCTCCAGACGTGGTGGTGGCGCCGGTGGCCGACGCGGGGGCGATTCCCGCGGCCGGGGACGTGGCGGCAGTCGCGGCGGTCGGGGAGGGTATGCTCGCGGTGGCGGAGGCGGCAGCAGCAGAGACGGCTACTCGATGCCTCCCCAGGGCCTGCCACAGCAAACACACTACGCACAACCCCCGCCACCGCCGCAGGCACCTCAGCCCGCATTTGGTATGCAGTTTCCCGGCTGGCCGCCGGCTCCCGCGCCGGGTGCCGTGCCCCCACCGCCTCCTGGCTGGCCCGGCTCAGCTGCTGCTGCTGCTCCTCCCGCCGCGCCTGCACCGCCAGCGGTACCTGCTCAGCAGGGCGGATACAACCTGGACCCCGCCATGATAGCGGCCATCATGGGTCAACTCCAGGCGCAGGCCGCCAACAACGCGGGCGGCGCGGCATGGGGTGCCCAGCAGCAGCAACCACCGCCGGGCCCGGGCTGGTAGATGGCCATACGGAATACGCGGAACATGGAATATAGCGGCGCAACGGGCATTGGAACAACATGGCATTTTACAATTATTGGCATAGAATACAAGGTGTAAAGGCGTTGTACGGTTGAACAAGTCATTTTAGGTCATGATTGCAAGCGCACTTGGCTCGTTGAAGGATATTGCCAATTGGAAATAGAAAATGTGTTTAGTGCTTCATCTAATGCATATCCTGAAAACTAAAAAAGTATCACGCTACCGTATTTGCTGCAAAGTAAATGATGCTGTCCAACATGATTTACAGCTCAACCGAGCCAGAGCTGCTGTCCTTGTCAAAGTCGTGGGTGCCCAGCTCGTAGACCAAGCCAAGCGTCATCTTGGCGTGCTGCAGCATGTGGTCAAAGGACAGGTACTTGATCAGGTCCTCGGTGGAGTGGATGTGAGGGTCAGAGTCCTCAAACGCAGACTCGATAACAAACGCCGAGGGGTAGCCGGCCTTGGAGGCCGAGGCGTGGTCGGAGCAGGCGTAGCCGCACTTGGTCTCGACCCAGGGGATGTCGCAGTACTGCATTGTGTCAGTCACAATTCAAGTTCTAAGCTGAGAAAGGCATAAAATGTACCTCTTCAATGACGACCTTGATAAACTTGGTCAGGCCGGGGTCGACGAAGTCCATGATCACGCCGACACTCTCGGGCTTGCCCTTGTCGAGGGTGCCCTGGACATATCCCGTCATGTCCTGCTGGAGCATGGCCTTGACGACGCGACCGGCACGCTCGTACTCGCTAAAGATGGCCTGGCTGCCGAGCAAGCCGCCCTCCTCGGCGCTGTACCAGTGAAACTCGATTGTGTTTTGCGCCTTGCCGTCGACAATGTCCTGGGAGCGGAGCAGGTTGCGGAACGCCTCGAGAATGGTGACGGTGCCGCTGCCGTCGTCGTCGGCGCCGGGGGCGGCCATGAACGAGGGCAGCCAGAGGTTGATGGAGTCCTGGTGGGCGCCAATGACAATCGTGTTGTTGGTGCGGCCGGGGATGGTGGCAATGACCGAGTGCTGCTTCCAGGTGTGCGGGAAGCTCGCGGCGAAGACGGTCTCGTTGGCGCCGGCCTCCCGGATGATGCTGTTGACCTTTTCGAGGACCCAGTCCGAGGACTGCAGGCCGTAGTCGGATTTGTAGTATCGCGTGAAGAAGCTGGTGAACTTGTCCAGGTTCTTCTGCATCTCGCTCTTGGAGAGCGTCGTGGAGAGCTCGGCGACGGCCTTTTTCTGCGTCACCTTGGTAGGAAACTGGACGGTCGCTCTTGTTCCCGTCTTGGAGGCGCCGAGTTGGCGGTTCTCGGTAATGTCCATGAAGTTCTGGCCGTTCTAGAATCACACATGTTAGCTTCGGGGCCCCGTGTGAACTGGCCGTCTCCTGGGACGGCAGAAGCGATGGCGTACTCGGCGAAGCTCCCATTTATCCTCCTCCGTCACCCATTGCTGCTTGCCAGGCGCCGTCTCAACCAGGAAGGTCTGCTCGGGGTGAAGCACCACGTGCTCGTTCTCGTTGGGGGTACCCTTTTCGATGAACCGACCGGCGACGGCGGGCACGCAGGCGGCCAGGACAGAGGCCGTGGAAAACTTCATGGTTGCGGGTATGTAGTCGGATAGGCTGTAGGATGTGTTGTTGGGAGGAGATGGAACAAGAACAATGACGTGGGGAGCGAGTTGGGAGGCGTTGAGTTCCACTGGCAGCTGACGGGAGTGATGGGGCCTGGGTGCGGTAGCCTGGTGGCACCCGGGGTAGTGGGTAGCCTAGATAACAAGGTGGCAGCGCTATTCTAGACTAGTCATTCTGTTAATCGCCTTGTCTTATTTATTGCAGCTATCTGACTTGCTCTTGTTACCTTGGTTCCTGCCTCTCTCTTTTTGCAGATGTGTTCTCTGTTCTCTGTTCTCTGTTCAGTGATGGCCGGCACCGGGTCCTTGCATAGAGCTAAGCCCACTTGGGTCTAGTAGCTGCTTGCTTTGATCAGGTAGGCGCCAGCTATATTCATTTGGTGCACTATGAGCGCTATAAATAAGCACCTGCATCGCCGCAAACCTGGACTCAATAACGACTATAAATTCATATTTTGGAGACTCTTGAATCCGACACATAGGTTGCACAGGGATAGTTATATTGGACCAAATCTCCTATTCAGAGTAATTTGTAAAAAGAGTCGAGTTAGGTGCGTCTCAGTCCTTCCGTGCATTGAGCTATTCCGCGCATTGAGTTCTTCCATGCATTCAGCCATTGTGCCACTCAAAGCTTCACATCCGCATACTCCTCATCAATGACCGTCAGCGCGCCATATCCGCCCTTGTCCACGACCTCGTCGTCGACGACCATGGTGGCCAGAATCCTCGCCACCTCGGTGGTGCTGTAGTTGTTGCTGACCTTGTGGTGGCAGCACGGCGCCTCGAAGAAGCTCTCGCCCTTGGTCAGCACCTGCGTCTCCTCGTCGTTCATCTTGTTGATGACGCTGCCCTCGAGCACCAGCACCGACACCGACGCGCCCGCGTGCTTGTGCGGCGGCGTCGCCGAGTTGGGCGGAAACGTCACCAGGATGCCAATCGACGACTTGCCGGGGCAGTTGGGCAGCTTGTAGTGGTAGGCAACCTCGACCGACGGCAGGGGGCGGCTGTGGGACAGGAAACTAGTGGTTAGCCTTGCTTTTTTGTCTTTTTTTTTTCTTGGAAATCTTCTCAAATGCGCTCGAATCTGCGCCGAGAGGAGCATAAAAGAGAGCCAGATCGCCTCCGTCCAGGATGTGTGTACTGACCCGCGCTCGTACTTGGGAAGTTCGGGGATCGTGAAGACCATTTTGTGAGTAAAGCGAGAAGAAGCTGGCGTGTTTTTCTAGTGTTATGATGATGCTTTTTAGAGTGATTCGAAAAGAGTTTGATGTTCATCCCATCCGTCGTATTTATACAATGAGCTTCGGAGCGCCAGCTGGATGCCTTCCGCTCGCGGCCGCCGGGTGGGGCTCAACATCCGGTCGCCGAATACCCGCATACCCTATCGATACGAGATTCCCGCCCGCACACCCGACGCGCTGACCCGTTCGCGTCACAGTACGGCTATCATTCTCCGGAAACGGCAATTCAGTGTATTTTTACACAGGGACGCTTCTAGAAGATGACAATGACGTACTAGCCACGTTTTGTATAAAGGGACCTGCTGAGCGACCTGTGTCAAACTCAGTCTCCTGGCTTAAACTAACAAAAACGACATTCCTCAAAACTACCTTTATCATTTCACCATCTCTCACACCAACCTGCGTGCCAAAACCATCGTCTTGGCTATTCGTATTTCTCAACCAATTTTCGGCATGTCTGCTTATCCCTCAACAATGAAAGTGGTCCACCAGCCAGACCCCAACTCCATCAACCTGGTGCTCGAGGACGGCCCGCTTCCCACGCTCACACATGCCGAAGATTGCCTGATTCGCATCTACACCGCCTCACCCTGCCTCGGTGAGCTGCACTGGGAGGAGAAGTTTCCGTCCCTCTTCGAACCCGGCCGCGAGCGGGTCCCGTGCACCGAGGCCGCCGGCGTCATCGTCCAGGCACCGCCCCAACCCGACCATGACACCACGCCCAACGAGCGGGTCTTCAAGGCGGGCGACGAGGTCTTCTTTCGCCTGCAACCGGCCATGACGGGCAACCTCCGCGAGTACTCGATCGCCCGCACCTCGCAGATGGCGCACAAGCCCAGCAGCCTGAGCTGGGTCGATGCCGGCGCCACGCCCTTGAGCGCACTGACGGCCTGGCAGGGCGTCTTTGACCAGGGCCTCCTGGACCACCGCGGCGTGTTTGGTCACGCGGCCGCGCGCGAGAGCAATGCGCGCGTCTCCGTCCTCATAACAGGCGCGGGGGGCGTGGTCGGTTCGTGGGCGGTCCAGCTCGCGGCACTCGCGGGTGCAGGCGCCGTCGTGGCTTACACGGGAGGATCGTCTGCCGACCACGTCAAGCGCCTTGGCGCTACCGAGGTGATTGACTATCGAAAAAGTGATCTGGCGGAATGGGTGGCGCAGGATCCGGAGCGGCGATCCGTGGACGCCGTCTTGGACTGTGTGGGCGGCGCCACGCTGTCTTCCTGCTGGCACGTCGTCAAGGATGCTGGTGTTTTGATCAGCGTGGCGAGCGACCCTGGGCAAAACAAGCCCGCTGCAATGACAAAGACGCTCTCTGCTTCAAAGTGGTTCCTCGTGAAACCAAAGGGCAGCCAGCTCGCGCTTATTGCAACGCTAATGGAACAAGGCAAGTGCATGACGAAAGTGGATGGCGTCGTCGAATTTGAGGACTTTCAGGTTGCGTTTGACAAAGTAGAGAATAAGACTGCGAAGGGAAAGGTTGTCATTAAGGTAGCTAAATTTTAGCAGCAAGAATGATAATCTTCCAACTCCCATACCGATATTATTAACAAGGACGATCGAGTGATAAGAATAATGGGACAGGCAAAACAGCTACCGTAGTAGAGTCACTAGTAGCTACCTAGTTTGATCCGGTTCCTGAAGAAGCCACGCTTCCTTCTCGACCTCGCTGGAGTCTGCAAAGATATTTCCCGGAAAAGAAAGGACACCCTTAGACTGCTCTAGAGGATTTCGTATAATTCCCCAACTTACTATGTTGCCTCCACAGGCTCATACTTTCAAGTACTGGCTTTGTGGAGGTTCATCCCCGACAAAAGTTATACTTCAACTGGCGCCGTGACAGAGACGGTGGCGGGGCGTCTATGTCGTTTAAACCGAGGTCACTTGGGAAGTAAACATTCTTGAGACTAGAGAGACAGCTTCTTTCTGGCTGGACAATTCAAGTCAACGTGGCTAGTACAAAACTACACCACTACGCAGCTGGCTCAAACTTCCCTCCTTTGTAACCACCCAACCATTTCTCTGCTCTTGCTAGCACGCTCACTTGCTGCTATTTAAACTCTCGAATCTATATCATTAATCACCAATCACCCGAGACCCATCGACCCACATTCATCATGTCGCGTCTTGCCCGCGCTCTCGCTGCCGGAGCCGCCCTTCTCGCCCTGCTCGCCTCCCTAACCTCAGCCCTCACCATTCCCGAAGACCTCGTTGACGGCGTCTACGAGATTGACTGGTTGCGCGGAAGCGAGGGCACAATCGCCTCGTGGAGCTACTTTGAAATGCCTCACGACGTGGAGTTCACCGCGGTCAAGTTCAACGGCAAAGTGCCGCTGCCCGTCAAAGACAAGGCCGTCGGCTGCCTCCTCAAGGACCGCCGCCTCGACAGCGTCACGCTGACCGATTTCACCCGACGCGACGATCAGGACAAGGCCATGAAGATGCTCGAAAACTGGTGCGAGTCGACCGCCTTTATCCAAAAGTGCGCCATCGTATTTGCCCTCTACAACGACATGCTCTGGTACGTCTGCAACTGGGACACCAGCTACCAGCTCCGGTCCGTGCAGCAGCGCTGCTCCCGGCTCGAGCTCCAAGACGCCCGCAAGCGCATGGACGCAAAGTGCGGCCGGGACAAGCGCAGCGAGGTGACGATTGGTGCGTGGACAAAGACGTATGGCAGGAGTCACCGCTTTGGTGATATCTGCGAGGGAAAGGAAACCTGGACTTGAGGAAGGGTGTCATGGCCCGTTGACACTGGTGAGAAGCGCTACCCGCAGCGTGCTTTCTTTGAGGGTACAGTGCAACCAGCCATCGTACTGCCGGGGAGCAAACCGTCGGAAGTGCCAAAGCAGCAAGATACGGATGGTCATGAAAGAATGGATTACCTTTCAAAAGGCAGTATACCGAAATGTATAGTACTAGGACTTGGGGACAATGAGCTTTGTGTTTTCTTTGTGTATGTGAGCCGCGCATCGACAAAGCAGATCTACCCGTAGCCCTTCTGAAAGGCCCTTCCTTTCAGATCGATGTAACAAAGACGCTAGCCGGGTCCTGTCGAGATGGACAGAGGTATCTGGCATGTATAAATGAATACGCCTCTTCTAATGCGATTCTCAAGATTTTTATGTCAAGTTAGAACAAGACAGTTTCACACCTGTACCAACCGAATTGAAGGCCTCCATTAGCCGAATTCAAGACAACCGTCAACTCCAACGCCACGCAACAAAACTCGCAAACACACACACACACACACACAATGTCACCAAAAAACAATCCAAGACGGAATGGCACACGCATGGCGCTGCGTCAGACTCGGATGCGCTCCAGGCTCTCGGGCGCGGCGCCGCTCATGTCGGGCCTCGACGACAAAGGCCGACCGAGAGAGCGACTACCCAAGGACCCCGAGACTTTAACGTTTGACCAGGTAATCCAGAGGCTGCGCCGAACCAAAATGAATCTGCGGCGGCGACCTCCTGTGGCGCCGAAGGAGAGGTCGAGTCGGCGCGGAGGCACTCTCCGCTCCGCCACAAGAGCACAAAGAGTCGCCAGATGGCGCGGATACAATTCTCGATGCTCAGCAGAGAATGTTTTCGCGAGTTTGTATCGCAGCACCATGGCGTCCGAGGGCTGGGGCAGCGTGGAGGGCAACACGGGCAGACGCAGGCTCCCTCGCGACATTCTGCTAAGCATGCTCCCAAGACTGCATACAGACTTTTAGATAGTAGAGGGAAGATGGAGTTCGCATAGCCAGTTTTCAATGCATCATAGATTCCTGTGTCATCGCGTCGTCGAAATCGTCTTCTTTTTGCATCCGTCGAGGTTTACAGTCCCATGTCATCATCGCTGCCGTCGTCGTCAGCCCCCGCGCCGCCACGCTCCTCCTCCTCCTCCTCTCTGCGCGTCATCTCCGCGCTCGCGCCGAGTTTCCTGACGCCCTCGACGACGGCGGTCAGGAAGCCCCTGCTCTCCGCGAGCTCCATGGCGCCGATGCCGCGCAAGCTCATGACGGCGTCGATGCCGGCGTCGAGCTGGGCCGTGCTGGCGCGCATCTTGGAGCCGCGCACCTCCTGCAGGTCGCGCAGCAGCAGACGGACCTCGGACGCGGCGGGCACGTCGTCGGCGGCGTGCGTGAGCAGCATCTCGGCGAGCTCGTACCAGTGGTACGGGAGGGCGCCCGACGGCGCGTCGGCCGTGCAGGACGGCAGGAACGGCGGCGACAGCACCGTCTCGTCGGCGTCGTCGCGGCTGTTGATGCGGCGGGCGTTGCCGCGCCCGTCAGCGCGGACCGGCGGCGGCGGCGGCGGCGCCCAGCCCTTGGGGTCGATGGTGGTCTCCTGCTGGAGCACGTCGCGCAGGGACGCCGGGTGCAGCCAGGCCGGGGCCACAATGTTGGCGCGGCGCTGCTTCTTCAGCACAATGGCGAGCCACAGCGGAATGTTGCTTCGTCTCGGCGGCCGGAGAGCCGGTGTAGGGCCCTGTTTGCAACACAGTGGTTAGCATGCCTGCAGTCGCGAGGTTCGACGAGGAGACGCGCGTGGTCGCAACGCGGTTGCACGTACTGCGAGAAGCTCAATGCTGTCCAGCCGTTGCCGCGGAACGACTGTGACGAGCTCCATTTCACATAGGAAGGCAACCTCACTGGGAACCAGGCCGCTGGGCAACGGAAGAGCCATGTTGGCAGCAACGACGTGTGATGTTGAAGTTGGGACGGCGGGGTTTGATCTGCTTTGACGCCAAAAAAATGCCCCTCTTGTCATGAGCCGCGACCAAGTGGGCATCGACATGAGCTTACCTCTTACACGCAAACAATGAAACTAAAGTTACTTTTTTTCAAAGTAATATGCCGATTATAGCTCTTCGATACATAAATACAGTTGTTCTTTACGCTATCTAGAAATAACGAAGCTTAATCTTAACCTTATACATCATGCATGTTACTGCCAGAAGTCCCGTACTCTCGCAGCTGAACAACCACGACGAATACAGCAATATATTTTGAAGTTCTGAAAATTTAATCAATAGCTTCTTAGACAGTTAATTCATCAACTCTACCATCCAAAATCAATTGGTGCTGCGCATTGCTATCTGGCCGTAGCCGTATCCATCCTTGTCCCATCTCTTCCAAAGCCTCCGATAAAAAAGCGAGACGCCCAATTTCCTGTTCTACTAATACCAAATTTGACCTTTTAACACATGAGATCATTCATCCAGATTGCCGAAATACCATCATCCCCTGGCCAAGTCATGGAGTCATAGCCTTCGAGCTGGCCATATCCCGTCGAGGTCTCATATTGGCTGGCCGCAACAGTCTCCTCCAGGTACTCTGCACACAACGTATCGCACTGACTCTTCCAGTATGTCGCGCCACCCGTTCTCAACTGGAGAACAATACACCCCAGTAGATTCGGGAGTTCTTTGCGAACGCTGCCGGAGCTTGCGGCGGCAACCCCAATGGGGAGCAGCAGCTGGAGCTCGTTGAGCATACGCTGACCGCAAAGGAGGTGCGCCTCGGCCGCTTCTCGGTCACCATTGAGGGATTCAAAGACGGCAAAAAGCATCGAACAGAGAATTGCGGCGCGAGTACCGCCGCATATTTCGCTAGAGTCCCGCATCTGCTTGAGTGCGGTGCCGTAATGCGCCAGCGCAAGGCTATACTGGTCGTTTCCGGAGCCGGGCGGTTCGCAGAGGGGGGAAACCCTCTGCTTGCAACCAATCAAGATATGTACCGCCATGTTTGCGTAGTGTACTGCGAGGTTCTCGTTTACTAGACGGGGCACCGTGTCCGTCCAAAAGGCAGCATCAAGAATGCCAATCTCGTCAACGGTGTTGATAGCAGTCGTAGGGAGTATATCAGTCATCAACGAACTTCCCACACTGCTACCGTCACTACTCGACATGGCATACTGCCCTTGAAAATATCCAGGGGGCTGGTAGGCGTGAGGATGCGGTGGTGTAGCCGGCTCAGCACCAGCAACCGAAGGGGCGACGGCGCTTTCGCTCGGGCTGGAGATGGGGGAATTCTTTTGGTCACACATAGCGGCAATTGGTTTCGATTGCGTTTCAGTCTCGGAGCAAGTAACTATTGTGCGCGGAGCATTGGACCTGCTCCAGGGAGGGTCATAGCCGCCGCACACGCCCGACCACTTGAGACAGCGGTCGCAGCTGGGCTTTACCTCGTCACATTTGACGTGGCGCTTCCTGTCACTGGTTAATTTTTTTCAAGTAGCAACTTTACAACCCAATTAAAAGCTGAGACTCACTTGCCTACCACAGTGTTAGCAGACTTTACATGTGACGGAAGAGCTGGACTGCCACTTACACGAAATGCACCCTGTACGGACCTTGGGGTATTTGGCTCTCCGATGCCTTGGGCGCTCTAAAACGGGAAAACTTGTCATGAGAAGTCCGTGAAAGTGTTTACTGAGCATAGTTAGTCATGTGTGGGTTGGGCTGTCGGACCAGGCCAGCTATTTACCTGGGGACAACTCCAGTCGGAAGACAAAGTCGTTGTTTCTCGGCCGAAGCCATCTAGAACGACAGCTGAATTGATAAAAGAATATTCAAATTTTACTTTGAGTACTTCTTCGTAGAAATATATGCCTTTCCGTTCCAGTTGAGGCTTGCACAAGCGTCATGATTTGTGCAAGTTGCGAGAAGGGCAGAAGGCTACAGTGATATATATGTCTTCAGCCGCTCTACCTATGGGGGTCGGAACCAGGTATTCGCAGGCCCCGAAGTCCGAAAATACCGTACTGTGCAGTCTAGACTGGTAGAGGCAGAGCCGAGGATAACAGTCGCTAGGACAGAAAGGTGGTACTCAGAAAGAAGCCCAGAAGCTGTGGCACGTTGCAACCTAGTAGAGCGGTGACACTAAAGGTCTGAGTCACTATCTGAGCGATGGGATGGGACGAAAGAGGAAACAAAATCGGACGGAGTCAGATGTGACCGCTGCAACCTTTCACGACACCCCGCCGGTAGACGTGGTGAGATGGAGGGTAGGTCACTTCTCGCCCGAGTCCTTGGCAGGAATCGATTTGGTTCGGTTATGTCTCCGACATTACGTCCCCCTCCTCATCGGGAGAGGGTGTGCAATGCCGTCACAGTATGACGGAAACAAGAGAGCATACGGCTTCATGGCTGCCACTCAAGGGGTCTCGGGGTGTTGGCGGTCAGTATTTCGGCCGCCCCGAAGAGTGGAACATGGGTTTCAAAGGGTTCTTGTGTGAGTACTCGGCAGTCGCTAGATTCCGTCGTGCTCAATACCCCACGTCGTACGCCCCGTCAAGGTCAGACGAGACGGGAACAAGGCTGCATCAGCCCTATGACATGGCGAGCCACCGGGTCGGGTCGGTTGCTTGGTGGCCAATGCCCGCCCCAACGGCAGATCAAACTCGCGAGATTTCATCACCCAGCTCTAAGGAGAGTTGGGGGGCTAGACTCCTCGCCGATGAAACTAATAAACAATCGTGCCTAGTCCAAGGTTGCGTGTGTAGCCGCGCTGCCTCCGCATCCATCGGCGAGAGTATTTTGGTTTAGTGCTTCGGTTTCAATACTTTGTCCAAACTTGTTTCGCGGTGACGAGATATTCTTCGCCAATCATAGAGGCACAGGTAATGTAGTGTAAGCACGTTGCGTGGGGAAGTTTCGGTGTAGCACTGTCGTCTGCATGTAGAGTACGGGGAAGCAGCCGTGTGCAGACTAGCCCGATTACAGTGTCAACTTTCGCTCCAGCTCGTCAATCGCGGATTGGAATTGGCAGAGACGCAAAAGCCATCGCAATTCTCGATACTCTCACTCTACTGTCTCACCGTCTCAGAGACGAGGCAGATAGGGAAGCGAGAGTCACGACATTGGTTGGAAAGAAGCCGAGCTAGACTGGGGGTGAGCGACAGACAGAGGCCACGGGACTCACTCGCCTGTGCCCATGGCCCCAAGAAGAGAAATAAGAATAAAGTTTTTGAGCGAATCGAGACTCAACATTTGAGCTGATGAGATGATCCTTGCTATGATCAACTCTTGGTGGTGTGGTGGATTCCGTCCCCCGGCTAGGTGGGTTCAGATCGGCTGGAGGTCCGTCGAGCGCCGACGCCGATGGGTTCGATGGGTTCTCGGGGCAGAGTGGGGAATTATAATATACAACATGTCATTCGATCGAATCATACAGTGCAGGGCTGTCTGAAATCCGATAAGGCGGCCGGGAGTTACCATAGTTGGTCATTGGAGAAGCTTGAACATCTGCCCGGGCGACGATTATGCTGCAGCTAGTCCGCCTCCATAAGGCTGGCGCCGAGAAAAACGCCTCGATAAAGCTGCCTAAATCTAGACATCAATGGACCAAGCAATTTTACAATAGGGTCGCCGTCGAGGTATCGTCTCATTGACCTCTTCTCACGCCCTCTTTGCGACTCTCAACCACTTCGAAGCCTCGGCACTGCTGGCTGGCTCACTCTCACGCACCACCTGAAGGGAGAATAACGAGAATAGCAGACGAAATTGGGAAATATTTCCGTTCAAATCAATTTTACCCAAGTCCTCAATTTCTCACAAGTCCAGCTAAGTCTATCAAGACGCCATCCCTTTCTGTGAGTTAGCCTCGTACTCCTTGGAGTGCAGACTCCGTGTAAGTCACTCTTCGTTGGGTGCCATACTACTCGGTGCCCGCGGGCAGGGAGACGTCTACCGAGTAAGCGCGGTCAAGTCCTGTTACAAAAAGGAGAAGATAATATGTCCCCAGTATAAGCTTATTCGTCTAGTTCCTGGTTTATTTAGACTATAGATCAGCTTGATTCATCCTGAAAGGAACTGGCACCTACACCGTCGCCATACTGCTTCGAGCTCGCCGCGGTGGACCTCCATGTTTTCGGAGGGCGTCCTGGGACGAAACTATTTTACACGGCAGCTTGGCCGGCAATCCATCGCCAGGCAGATTGGCTATATGCTGGTTTGACTTGTTTTAAAAACGACAACGCTTCATCGCAACTAATGAGACGTTGTGGCACAAGTGAGGGTGAGGATAAGTTGAGCCAATGCCAGAACTGAGAGGGGTTGCGTACAGGGGGTACAACTGGACGCACAAGTTTGCTCAAATTTGAGAGGTACGGTTAGATATTTGGCTCATCTTCTAGTCAACCAGTAAAAAAAAGTATCCTTCGCAGTTCCTTCCCAAAGGTCACTGGCGAGCGTCATGGGCCAAGAAGGCTAAGGCCAACTCCCCCACAAGGCGCGCCCTGCTCTTGTTGTAACAAGCCCTCCTCGTCGAATAATCAATCTTCCAACCCAAGAATCATCTCTGCCCAATTTTCTTCCATTTTCCAGTATTTCTTCTTCATCCGAAATTTGCAGCCGATCCCTCTTACCGGCTGCGCACCAGCTTCCCCCTCCATCATGACATCACCCCTCCCCGGCGCTCACGACCCCTCCGTCGTCCTCGCCGTCGCCGACCGCGACGAGCAGCGGCAGGCGTGGCACGCCTCCCACCCGTCCTGGGGGGGCGGCCTCACGCTCGACCAGTACTGCGCGCGCGAGGAGGACCTCTTGACCACGGCGCTCGCCCGCGACGGCGGCCTGACGCCGTGGATCCTGACCGACGCCGCCTCCGGTCCGCGCCGCATCCTGTCGAGCTGCGAGACCCTGCGGAAGCGCGCCGTCGTCGCCCGCCCCGACGGCACCCTCACGGATGTCACGGCGCACGGCGTGGCCAGCGTCTTTACGGAGCCGGCGTGCCGCTCCCGCGGCTACGCCGGGCGCATGATGGCGCTGCTGGGCGAGGAGCTCGCCCGCCGGGAACAGACGGACCCCGGCGCCGCCGCCTTTTCGGTGCTCTTCTCCGACATTGGGCCGACATTCTACGCCAACCACCAGTGGATGCCCGTCGGCAACACGCACCTCGAGTTTCCCGTCGCCGCCGAGCCGCCCTCCTCCACGGTACCACCCGCGCACATCACCGAGCTCGGCGACGGGCACCTCGCGGCGCTGGCCGCGCGCGACGAGCAGCTCCTCCGCGCGCAGCTAGGCACGCCCTTCGCCGACAGCAGCAGCACCACGGTGCGCGCGGCCATCCTGCCGGATCTCGCGACGCTGCGGTGGCAGTATCGCCGCGAGGACCACATGCTGCGGCACTTTCTCGGCCGCGCGCCCCGCGTCCGCGGCGCGCTGTACACGCCGCCGCCAGGCGGGAGTGAGCGCCGCGTCTGGGGTCTGTGGGCGCGCTCGCGGTACGGCGGTGGCGCCGACGGCGACCCGGTCGTGACGGTGCTGCACTTTTTGCGGCTCGTCGTCGAGGACGAGGCCGCCACCGCGGACGAGGCGCTCGCGGAGGCCCTGGCGGGCATCATGGCAGTGGCGCGGCGCGAGGCGGCTGAGGCGAGCTGTCGGCGCATCGAGATGTGGAATCCGTCAGAACGAGTGCGGGCTGCGTTTAGGGACAGGTTGCCGCAGCTCGAGGGCAAGGTCGTCGAGCGCGACACGAGCAACCTCGCCAGCTTGCGTTGGTTTGGCGCCGGCTCTGTCGACAATGTCGAATGGGTAGCCAATGAAAGGTTTGAGTGGTGTTAAATGGCTATACGTTGCATACACGGGCTAAAAGACTGCACGTCACCCGTGGTAGATAGATTTGCACCACTTCATTCTCCGCAAAGCGTCATGTCTCATCAATTCGTATATTTTTTTTTCCGCACTCTATCATGACCATCAAGTCTAATGCCGGCAAAGAAAGGATTAATTAAGCAAACGCCGCCAGTACATGTGCAAGTTGCTTATGCCCACATCGTCTCCGATATACCCCACATCCATCATACTGCCAAATCCAAACACCTGTTTCCTAGTTTCTCTTGTTCGAGCTGCGGCCCTCGCAGTTTAGTAGCTACGGCCAAACATGGTCCACTTGTCCGCCTTGTTCTTGCAGTCGGGGTTCAAGCACTCGGTTTCGCCGGCAACGATACCCTCGGGCTGCTCAAAGGGAATGCAGAGCGACTTCATTCCCATGGTTGGGGCCTTCTGTCCCTCAGGAACATCGGGCTGCTCATCCACGCGAGTGGTAAGGTCCTTAATTCGGTCCTCGCACTTGCCATTGCCGCAGAAGGGGATGAGGACAACATTCTTGTTGTCAAGGGCGGGGAGAACCTCGTCCCAGTTGGTGATCTTGAGACGGTGCTCGCGGAATGCTGTCTCAGCCTTGTTGTACATATCCTTCTGGATGGTCTCGAGAAGTTCAGGGATCTTGGCGGTGAGCTCATCTAAAGCAACGGTACCCTTACCGCCAGTATCACGGCGAGCAAACGATACAACCTTGTTGGCGGCATCTTTGGGGCCAAACTCAATACGCAGAGGGACACCCTTCAGCTCCCAGTCGTTAAACTTCCAGGCGGGAGTGTAGCCGTCACGGAAATCGACATGGACGCGGACACCAGCCTTCTTGAGAGTGTGCTCAATATCAAGGACCTGTTCATCGTGCTGCTTGCGAGCTTCGGGGGTCGTGCTCTTTGTAATACCGACGGGAATGATGACTGCCTGGAGCTTAGCAATTCGGGGAGGGAGTACGAGACCCTTGTTGTCGCCATGGACCATGACCATGACGCCGATCACGCGAGTGGACAGGCCCCAAGAGTTCTGCCATACATACATCTTCTCTCCCTTGTTGACGGGGTCCTCAACAGTGATATCAAACATCTTGCTGAAGTTTTGGCCGAGGCAGTGGGAGGTGCCACCCTGGATACCACGGCCGTTGGAGGGGATGTAACCTTCAACAGTAGTGGTGTAGTACCCACCAGCAAACTTTTCGTTTTCGGTCTTGCGGCCCTTGACAACGGGGACAGCGAGAAGCTCCTCGTAGACTCCAGCATAGAAATCGAGGATCTGGAGAACCTCAACACCAGCAAGCTCCTCACTCAAGTGCGCTGTGTGACCCTCTTGCCACAAGAATTCGCGAGTACGCAGGAAAGGAGTTGTCTGCTTGGCCTCCCATCGTACAACAGAGTTCCATTGGTTCAGTCGCAGGGGAAGATCGCGGTGGCTTCGGATCCATTTGGCGTAGTAAGGGTACATGACAGCTTCGGAGGTGGGACGAACAGCGACAGGGACCTCGAGATCCTTATCACCACTGCGCGCACACATGTTAGTATGCCAGTATGAATCGCACCCTGTAATTGAATTGGAAATTTGTGCTTACGCCTTTGTGACCCAGGCCAGCTCAGGAGCAAAACCTTCAACGTGATCCTTTTCCTTTTCGAGAGACTTGGCGGAAAGGAACATGGGGAAGCTGGCCTCCTCAACGCCGAGATTCTCAATGCGTTCCTGGAACCATTTGCGAATGGTGCTCCAAATATACATGGAGATGGGGCGCAGAACAAAGAAGCCCGAAATTTCCTGGTAGTACTCGACCATTTCGGCCTTGAGAACAACTTCCTGATACCATAGTGGAAAGTTGTCGGCCTTGTTCACGGTAATACCGATGATATCGTCCGTCTTCTTGCCGCCAACGACGGGGACATTGGTCTGCTTGGCGGCGTTCTTAGCAGCCTTTGCAGCCTTGTCGGCCGCCATCTTGGCCTGCTTCTCAGCCTTCTTCAAGGCGCTCTTGGATTGCTCGGCGACATCTTCCATTGTGGCGGGATCGAGGCAAACGGGACAGTTGGTGGAGCTTCAGGGACTGTTAGAGCGCTTCGGTAGGAGGGCGGGATACTTGAAAGTGCTGACAGCTTGTTTAATTCCTTGTTCCACTTGTAAACTCGCCCAAGTTTATACCAACTAGAAGGCGAGGAGGCTTCTGTGTCGTTTGAGTCACTGCGAGAATGCGAGACAAAGAGGAGGGTGACAGGATTCGTTCGGGGTGTGACCACGAGAGTCCGAGCTATTCTTTTTGGTGGTGGGGAGACCCTGCCCCGCGCCCAGCGCCTGAAGATACCTAGGAGGGGCAGGCAGGCAATTTTCAGATTAGGGCAGGCCTGGCCAATCAGCAAAAGGCGGGTGGTCGAGCCGCAGTAGCCAACTGCTCAATGGGTGGCGCCGAAGTTTGCGTCGAGGCCCAAACGCTTTACAGCGGCCACAGTGGAATGAGTCTAGGCCGCTGGGCATCGAGAGCGACTGCGGCGCGCCAGTGCCAGCGGTGCCAGCGGGCACAAACCACGCTGAAGCATGCTGAACCACACAACCTCACACCCCCACACAATAACTCATAACTTTACCCGGAACTGGAACAATCTCTCCTTCCGAAGCTACCAACACCCACCTCCCCCAAAAAAAAGCTTCGAGGGGCAGATGGTCCACTGTGGAAGCTCGTGGTAAATTATAGCGTCGCGCAGGCAGAAACTCGATTCCAGCAATCACCACCACAAACCTCTCTTTCTGCCAATCGCCCGCGCCGTCTCGCATCGCTGCAGAAATGGCGTCCATGTTTGAACAGCCAGGGAACGGCACTCTGTTTCTCGGTGGCCAGAAGATTTCCGGCTCCGATATTCGTGATCAAAATGGTACGTCGTTGACTCCTCGCCGCCGCCATCCCACCACAACTGCTAATTCGCCTACCTTACCTGCCAGTGCTGGCCACGCAAGCCATTGCAAATGTTGTCAAGAGCTCCTTTGGCCCTAGCGGCCTCGACAAGATGATGGTCGACGACATTGGTGTAAGCTTATTTTTGCTTTGGCGCACCTCCCCTGCCCCTCGCCGTTTTACTCACCGTAAACTAGGACGTCACCGTCACCAACGACGGCGCCACCATCCTCCAGCTCCTCGACGTCGAAGACCCGGCCGGCAAGATCCTCGTCGACCTCGCTCAGCAGCAAGACAGGGAAGTCGGTGATGGCACAACCTCAGTCGTCCTCATCGCCGCCGAGCTCCTCCGTCGCGGCAACGAGCTCATGAAGAACCGCATACACCCCACCACCATCATTACTGGCTACCGCCTTGCTCTCCGCGAAGCCGTCAAGTACCTCCAGGACAATATAAGCATCAAGGTTGAGAATCTCGGCCGCGACTCCCTCATCAACATTGCCAAGACTTCCATGTCAAGCAAAATCATTGGCGCCGACTCCGACTTCTTCGCCAACATGGTTGTCGACGCCATTACTGCCGTCAAGACAACCAACTATAAGAATGAAGTCAAGTACCCAGTCAAGGCCGTCAACATCCTCAAGGCCCACGGCAAGGGCGTCCTCGAGTCCGTCCTCATCAAGGGTTACGCCCTCAACTGTACTGTCGCCTCCCAGGCCATGCCCACCAATATCCAGGACGCCAAGATTGCTATTTTGGACATGAACTTGCAAAAAGAGCGCATGAAGATGGGTGTTCAGATTACTGTCGACGACCCTCAGCAACTGGAGCAAATCCGTGCTCGCGAGTCTGGCATGGTTCTAGAGCGAGTTGACATGATCCTCAAGGCTGGCGCCAATGTCATCCTCACTACCAAGGGCATTGACGATCTGGTACTGAAGCTATTTATCGAGAGAGGCGCCATGGGTGTCCGTCGCTGCAAAAAGGAGGATCTGAGACGCATCGCCAAGGCAACCGGTGGCACCTTGCTAAGCACCCTTTCCGATCTTAACGGTGACGAGAAGTTTGACCCCTCGTACCTCGGCCATGCCGACTCTATCGCCCAGGAACGCATATCCGACGACGAGTGCATCATTCTTCGCGGACCCAAGAACCATTCCGCCGCCTCATTCATTCTGCGCGGTCCCAACGACTACACGCTCGACGAGATGGAGCGTTCCATTCACGACTCTCTCTGTGCTGTGAAGCGTACTCTTGAAAGCGGCAGCATTGTCCCCGGTGGTGGTGCGGTCGAGACCGCCCTTCACATTTACCTGGAAGAGTTCGCTGGTACCGTCGGCTCGCGCGAGCAGCTTGCCATTGGCGAATTCGCCCAATCCCTCCTAGTCATTCCCAAGACGCTGGCCGTCAACGCTGCCAAGGATTCCTCAGAGCTCGTTGCGCAGCTCCGCTCAAGACACGCGCTGTCCCAGCGCATCCAGGAGGGTGAAGCCAACGAAGACGAGAAGACGGTCGCCCGCAAGAAGGGTTACAAGAACTATGGTCTCGATCTTACGCGCGGCAAGGTCGTAGATGAGCTCAAGCTTGGCGTTTTGGAGCCTAGCATGAGCAAGGTTCGCCAGCTAAAGAGTGCCGTTGAGGCATGCATCTCCATCATGCGTATTGATACCCTCATCAAGTTGGACCCTGAGCCGCCCAAGGATGATGGCCATGGCCACTAAGAAAGATTTGAGATGAAGTGAAGGGGAAAAAAGTGAAATACAAGTGAAAAAATCACCATATATGTAATTAGAGTAGATGGGTGGGAACATTACAAATGCAAAAGGTTCACACAAAAGCGCAAGAAGTATAAAGAGGGATTGCACTTCCTTGCGTACAGGATAGACGAAGGGATGAAAAGAAACGAAAAGCTGACCATATTACTAATACATCGTCGTTCTTGCGCCAATATATGTAACTCAGAACAATGTCTTGGACGGTCACATGCATTTCCCAGAAGATCGCGGGGTGCAGCGTCTTGCTTCACAAGACGTTGCGTGCACGCCGAGTAATCAGTATCGTGTAAATGCATCTTGTAACAAAAGAAAATTAATTTCATGGGAAACTTTGAATTTATACAATGTTCGCCTGTAGCAGTTCCCCCACGTCTAATAAAGGCAAAAAAGAAGGGATCAACGAGGTACCCATGCCCGTGATCTTGGGAGGATTATCCTCGCCCTGTTCTTTCGTCCTCCCTCTGTGCGTCTTTCCATCACTCCCAATAAAAAAACACCAGCCGCTTTCTAATGCCTCCTTTCTCGTTTCGGAAAAAAACTTCAACAACGGAACAAAAGAACACCCCGTTCATATTCTTACAACGCAAAATTTGGCGTATTGTGTATGTATGTGTTTGTTTTTTTGGCGAATGTTGTTCTTCTTGTCAGATGCTGAGGGTTCGTTAACCGATGATGAGCTTGTCCTCCTCGGGGAATTCGTAGGCGGGAATCTCGAGGTTGAGGGGCGCGGGGCCTCGTCTTATACGGCCGGAGATGTCGTAGTGGGAGCCGTGGCAGGGGCAGAACCAGCCACCATAGTCGCCGGCCTCGCCAATGGGGACACAACCCAGATGGGTGCAGACACCTATTCACACTGTTAGTCGTCTGTCACGGATATCGGGGGCCAGTGAGGAGCAGGGCGTCGATTGGCCAAACGTACCCAGCATGACAAGCCACTCGGGCTTCTGGACACGGTCGTCGTCGGACTGGGGGTCGCGGAGGGAGGAGATCTCGACCTTGTTGGCCTCGGCAATCTCTTCGGCGGTGCGGTGGCGGATGAAGACGGGCTTACCACGCCACTTGATGATGACCTGTCCGGGTGGGAGAAGGCTCGGTTAGCATGCGCGGACGGGAGGATCGGGTCGCGGCGATGCGAGGAGATTGCTTACGTTCTTGCCCTCCGGGATGGTGCTGAGGTCAACCTCGACCTTGGCCATGGCCAAAACGTCGGCAGAGGCGGACATGTTGATAAGGAACTCTGTAAATAACAGCCGGCGTCAGCGACTCCTGCTCCAATTTTAGGTGTTCCTGGTTTAATCATGCTGGGGGGCGCATCCTGTAGCCATTGGCGGCCAATTGGCTCGGGTATTTATCGCACGTCAGGTGTAGCGCATCCCCAGCAGGTGTCGTCGGCGTAAATCGATGGAAATTCCTTACCTTGAACCGTGCTCTTGGCGCCCGCGGCCGTCAGGGCACCCATGGCACCGACCATGAAGTACGAGAACAGCTTCTGGTTGCCCTCGGGCTTGGCCGACATGTACTTTCC
>NW_006271969.1:2789765-2838755 GCF_000225605.1 Cordyceps militaris CM01
GTCGGGAAGTCGTGCGAGGCCTTGGACTGGGCCCGTTGAAGGGGCGTGCTGTAGCTGGCGGCGCCGCCGTCGGCGCGGACGGCGGTGCTGCTGAGGGCGCGGACGGCGGGCAGGCCGGCGGTCGCTGCGCGCTGGCACACGCGGGAAGCAGTCGTGAGAGCAGCCATTTTTTGTGGCGATTGGTGACCGGCGAAAGGCAAGGAAGTTGGTTTTTCGCAAGTCGAGACGACCAGAGGGGTGGCGCGGGCTTCAAAGTCGGGGATTGATTTCGGCTGTGAGGTCTTTTTCCTCCTTTGCGGGTGGTGGTGATGGTGACCTTTGCGTTTTGCCGAAAGTTTTGGGGCCTTGGTTTTTGCCTGCCTGAGGCGCCAAGTTGGTAACAGGGAATTTGGGCGACGCTGATTGGCTGGTGGAGCTGCCACCCGGACTCTCCCGCAAAAAGCTGGCCGCCTCGCAGCGAGTTGGACAACAAGCAAGCTCGGTTGGTGCTAACCTATAGCAGTGCAGTGCCCAACATGCGACAATTGCCATCGATGCGCAAGCTATCGGGCACATATTATCAAAGAGAATGATGAGTTTACACATCAAGGGTCATGTCCTTTTTTCTTCCTTTTTTCCAGCGAACCTCTGGGTTGTATCCGATCTATGGTTACGAGACGATCAATACTTCTGCTGCAGTAGATGGCTGAGGTCAAACAAACACGCAGACGGGCTGTCATTTGGCTGCACTTATGAGCGGAAACTATCTCCTTGCTAGGTGGTGCATATATTGTGGGCGCTTTGGACTGTCAAAAGTTCCTGTACGACTGCACATGCTGATCAAGCCGGAGAAGAAAAACGAGGGATCAAGACGGAGTAATTCCCGGATAGTAGCGACTCTATGCACTGGGATGCGGCGGGGGCTGAGGCGATCTATCCGGGCAAGCAAATCAGGGGGGGCTTCACTGAGACCGTCGATCTATACGGACGCAAGCTTCAGCGGGCGGTATCCCCTCTTTGAGGGTGAGCAAGTGCATGCAAGCCGGAGGCTTCTTCGTCACGTTCGACGTCAGGCGTCATGCCAGAAATACAGACGGTCGGCAGACTTTGGTTTGAGGGCGAGGGCGATAACGCAGTCGGACATTATCCGTCGTGACCTAAAAGATCGAGACGATGAAACTCCGGCTAACGCAAACAAGGCCCGTGTTGAGGCGGACTCGACTTCAACGGCAGAGGCGGCAGGCGGCAGCCTTTGTTCGGTCCATCTGAGTTTGCCACGTTTTTATTGTCCGCTATTGGCTGCCTTGACTTATAGCTACGGGCGCAGATCAGATGCCGTCTCTGATGGGAAAAGGGCGTTTGGCCGCTACTACATACATGTTCTCATGACCTTGTTTTCTTTTTTTGAGCTATCGCATCTCAAAAGCGTCGAGAGTAGGGGCATGTTCAGCACATGTAACGAGTTCCAGGCCTCCCGGAATCGGATCCAAGCAAGCAACCGAGACAAGCAACGCATGGGACAGCCTGCCTCGTCGACGCCCTACCATAGTGTAGAAAACAACAAAGGCAGTCGAGATGGCATCTTCAGCGAAGCTAAAACCAAACTGCAAAGTGTTTAGCGACAAGTGTCAGGTTCGATGCTTAGAAACTAATATTGGCTCAGTTGGGCACTGAATGGTCCCTCTGCTAAGACTCGGACATAGGCGTGGTAGTAGGGGGGGCTATCGGCCAGCCATCGTCAGGGATGGCCGTAGTAGGGACCTTTGCTCGAAGATACCAGGGCCGGTGTTCTCAGAGCGAGGCGGATCGACATGATCAATATACCACGGGTGGCCGCCTAAGCTCTCTTGAGTGGCTTGGAGGGTCGTAGGCCGGACATCGTCAAAGGCGTTGCGATGGGTTGCCGTCGAGGTCAAAGGCGACGAGGGAGATCATGGTGGGGGACAGGTGTTGATTGGGAGGTGTATCGAGTATCCTGTCGACGTTGGCCATGAATGGTGATGCAAAGGGGCATTCTGCGGAAGCGGTGGTGTCCAAGCATTATACGCCGCCATCGCTCAGCCTCCTATTTAGTGGCTGACCTAGTTGTTGGTTGTGGACGGTCGAGTCGAGGAAGGAAAGTTCGGAATCAATGGCGGGCAGGAAATGGGCGTTGCATAGAGAGAATCTGTCAACTTGCAGCCGGGTCTGGGAATTCGTTGGTCAGATCGACTCGGCAAGCAGGTTCGTTGGTTGTCAATATCTATGTACGGAGTATGTTTCAGTAACTTTACGTAGGTACCTGGCCGTCGATGGCGTCGGCCGCCCCTGCATAAGGGCCAACGCTGAACGGTTGCGCTACGGCTGCGCCACCGGCGCCACTGATGTTTGGAAACGGCAAACGGCGATTAACTACCTACATTTCTACTACTCTACTACATGTCCGACACTTGAATTGTCGCTACATTCCTGTATTATTCTTTGCCTGCGAAAGTCGGGAGCCATCAGAGGACGTGAAAATTGCAGCCAAAATACCTTCGTAAGTAGAAGGCTTTTTCTTCCCTGGGAATGGCGAGCGAGAGAAGGGGGCAAAGGGCGTGATTCTGGAGAACGAAGATGCATCAAGACGAGTTGTCTATCTTATTACTAACTAAAGATATGACATCGCGAGCGCTCACTGTTCTTCCCTGTTGGCAGCAAGTCTGGATGCCGACTCTGGACGGGCTCCTCCTTCTTCCCATCAACTCGTCAAGAGCAGCATGGCCTATTGCCGCATCATTCGTACATCCACATGTCCAAAGTAGCAAACCGCATGGTGACGCGGACTCGCCACAACTTTGCTCTTCCGTTCGGCTTGTGAAGAGGGACGGTATATATCAGCGCGGACTCTCGAGAGAATAAGTTCACCCGATTCCTGAGGCACTCGAGCAACCAACCAAACGTTGCCACCTGTTTATTGTCCACAATAAAACAATAACGCAGACTCAAGCATCCATATCCTGACTCCGACTACGAATAGATCGTCCTCTTTTGTTTCGTTGGGCTCTGCTGCAGGCGTCGCTTCGTCTGGGGCCTCGATGGCCACATGGGGACAACCAAAACCAACGCGCAGGGGAACAACCTCCGAGCTTCGATGAGCTTCGAGCCTTGCCGCTCCCCACGTCATGGATGCGGTGGCGGAATTCGCCAGGAACGTGGCAGATTAGTTTTTGGCTGATTGGGGTCGGATCTTCGCCTGAGCCGCGACCCATCACATGTGAAATAACAAAGCACGAAAAGCTTCAAAGCGACGTTTACCCCTCGCGCGGCCCCGTTCACATTACTCTTCAGACTCTTCATTGCTCCGCCATCCCGCTCACTGTTTGAGATGGCTGGGCCGCTCTCCACATTATCTCTCATTGCTGTCTTTTGACTCGCACGCAGCGCGCGCGCCTTGACATCAAAAAGTCAAAGTCAGTAATAAAAAGACACAATCACATGTGCGCCCCATAAAACCCCATTTGCATATTGATATGGCCCACGGTGTGCCCGTTCTTTTGCCACTACTAACAAGGTTAACCAAGTTAACTGGTCAACTAGCTAACAACCAGCACTCGAGTCGTTAGCGGCTCAGTCGGAGTCGCCAGGAGAAACTCTTTTACCTTACCCCTTCCCCGCATCCCTATTGGCCTTGGTACGGTTTCCCCGGCTCTCCGTTCCCAGAGCGGCGGCAGTAAGGCGCAGGGCCTCGCGCGGGGTGTGAGACCTGGTCCTCGGCTCTGTCGTAAACTAGGTGTAGTCAAGCCGGGCCGCCCTATATACAATGTTATTAAAAGGACCGACGTCCCTCCCACATGACTTGTAACTTTTGAATCTAGCACTGTTCCTGAACTTGTTTCTTATTGCCGGACAACAAAAACAGCCATAGCTGGACCATCAATCACCCACAGTCACAGACAAACCTCGCCACCATGGGGTTCGCTCAAGAGCACAACCCCCATGACATGACGTCCGACTGGCAGACCAAAGACCGGTCGACGTGGAACGGCTACCAAAAGTTCATCGACCTCGTCGACGTCTCGCCCGTCCTCCCCGGCAAGCCGCTGCCCGTCTTCCCCAAGACGGCCAAGATGCCCTTCATGGCGCAATGGTCGCAGCACCTCTTCATCATCATCTACGCCGCCATCCCGCTGCTGCTTCACCAGGCCTACGTCTCCTACACGGGCCAGCCCCTCGGCCGGCTCGCGCTCCTCTTCCTCTACAACACGGCCTACGTTATGACGGCCGTCCGCGAGGTTCGCATGCTGCGCAGGCTCACCTACACCTTTGGCTGCCTCGACGGCGACGTCGCCGACCGCGACGGCATCCCCAACACGGGCGCTGGCAAGATGATCGGCGAGATGCACAAGACGGCCGGCTTCCGCCTCATCATGGCCACCTGGATCGCCTACGAGCCGGGCCTGTCCCCGCTCGCCTTCTTCAGCAAGCCCGCCGCCATTCTTGCGCCGCTCGTCCTCAAGCTGGCCCTCTACGGCCCGGTCCTCGACCTTTTCTTTTACACCTACCACCGCGCCTGCCACGAGGTGCCCTGGCTGTGGAAGTACCACCGCACCCACCACCTGAACAAACACCCCACGGCGCTGCACTCGGGCTTCGCCGACGACGAGCAGGAGATTATCGAAATCGTCATCGTGCCCTTCCTGACCTACGCCACCCTCTGGGCCATCGGCCTCAAGCTCAACTTTTACGAGTGGTGGATCTGCTTCGAGTATGTCACCTACTCGGAGATCTTTGGCCACAGCGGCCTCCGCGTCTTTGGCACCGTGCCCTCGCCCATCACGCCCGTGCTCTCGTTCTTTGGCATGGAGCTGCTGCTCGAGGACCATGACCTGCACCACCGCCGCGGCTGGAAGAAGAGCTTCAACTACGGAAAGCAGACACGGGTGTGGGACCGCATCTTTGGTACCTGCGCTGACCGCATCGAGGCCAAGCCCGATAATGTGGACTTTTCCAAGACGGCTCACATGCCACTGTTCTAAATACTCCAGTGGGAGGGACCGATGTGAATAAAATTAATGACAATAGATGTCTGATTTAGCGATACCAGAATACATTTAGATAGAGAAATTTAGAGCTTTACCGATTAATTTTTCGATATCTCGTCATCGTGAGAGACCATTTTTTGTGAGCCCCAATCTGCCCTCACCTCTTTGCATGTAGCAATTTACCACGAAGCCTCGCCGAACTGTAGCTCTGGCGCGTGTCGGAATAAAGAAATAAATGTTTGATACTCCAAAGTAAACAGTTTGTTTCTGATTAGATTTGAAACGTCAATGTAAACAGAGGTTGTTATTTTGCCGTCTTCACGTGACCCTGTTCCGTCAAGCGGCCGCCGCCCACCTTGTCAAACAGATCACGGCCAAGAACCAGGGAGCCACCAGTCAAAGTCCCCTTTACGTACGCCTCCGCCATCCTCGTCTCTCTTTCTCTGGCCCACGAGCAGCAGCGCCAACGACGTGCCTCGCTCCCATCCTCGACACTTCACATGATGGGACTGCTGCCAGCGCCATGATCCCCGGGCGCAGCAACGACGGGCACACCTCCTCCCTCCTCCCCCCCTCGCCCTACCACCCGATCCTCGCCCCCGGCGACGCACGCAGCGGCATCCTCCCCGTCATCCCGCCCGACAGCGACGACTTTCCGAGCCGGGCTCCGCGCAGCAACGCCGCGACCGCGGCGTCGGCCGCCAGCGTGCGGGCCCTGAGCGCGCAGCTGGTCGCCTTTTACTTTCGCGCGCCAGCCAAGGCTTTTTTCCGGACCCGCGTCGACTACCTCGCCTACGCGCGGACGATTCACAATGCGCACACAGACGCTGTCCTGCTGCGCGCCGCGGCGACCGCCGCCGGCGCGGCATCTGGCCGCCGGTCGCGGTGGCGCGCGCTCCTCCACCAGTCGTGGCTCTGGGCGCGCAGCACCACGCCCGGCGTGCTCACGTCGGCCGTCCGGCACGAGGGCTGGTCCATCCTCCCACACCAGATCCTGCCGCCGCTCATCGCCAACGTCGGCGTCGGCGCCGTGCTCTACACGAGCTACCTGCACATCCTCGGCCGCCTGCACGAGGGCAGCGGCCGCGCCACCGCGCGCGTGTACCCGCCCCCGCCGCCCACCAGCACATTTACCGCCGGCCTGCTCGCCGGCGCGCTGCAGAGCGTCGTCGCCGCACCGCTCGACGCCCTGCAGGCCCGCTACGACCACAAGGACCTGATGCGCGGCGACGGCAGGCCGCAGAGCATGTGGAGCTTCGGCGCCGAGAAGCTGCGCGAGATTGGCCTGCGCGGCGTCTTTGCCGGCTGGGGCCTGTCGCTCGCCAAGGACGGCCTCGGCTCCGCCGTCTTCTTCAGCGTCTTTGAGTACGTCAAGGCCCAGGGCTACTACCGCTTCGTGACGTGGTACTACGGCGGCCTCGGAAAGGACACTGTCGACCTGCTCGCCACAAGGCGGCCGGTGGGCACTGCCGCCGCCGCCGCCGACGACGACGACAGCGTGGCCGCAACCACCATTATCCGGCCGCACTACGCCATCGAGCCCATGTTCCTTCTCGCCGCGGGCATCAGCGCCTCGTTCACGCAGCAGCTGCTGCTGCACCCGCTCACGCACTTTCAAGTCAAGCACTGGGACCACCTCGAGGACCTCGACGCCAAGGTGCAGCGGTACCGCGCGTCCGCAGCTGCGCACCCGGAGAAGGCGGTCCCGCGCTTCCGCATGATGCGCGCGTACTACCGGGCGTACCAGGAGACGCTGGCCGGCTGCGCCGCCGAGGCCACCGCCGACGGCGTGTCGCTGAGCCGCTGGCTGTACCGCGGCTTCTGGTGGAACGCGATCCGCCAGGTGCCCAGCACAAGCGCGGGCCTCATCATCTTTGAGTTGATTCGCAGGAAATACGGCTTTGGCGCCGACGAAGTGCGCATCACAAAGGACGGGTACGACATCCAGCTGCATTAGCGAGCGCCGGCATGGGGCAAAGATGGAGTGTAGAGGTGCTGCATTATAGAAACAGGGCAAGATGATTGTCTTGAATGCCCCCCATTTTACAAGAATATAGCGTGAATAGATGAATGAATAGACCAGTGCATTTTCTGCCATGACGTACTGTCGAATCTGCCATGTCAGGTCCGGTGCATGGTATCATCGGGGTGGAGCCGACATACTCCGCGCAGCCGACGGACCTTGTACCCAGCTCACTGCTTTCTCATCCATTATCCATCTCTTCCTTAATCCTCTTCTCAAGCGCAAGTACCAAGCACGCCGCCATGAAGCTTACACTCCTCACGGCGCTGGCGACCGCTACGCCGCTCTGCGCCGCCACACTCACGCCCAACTACCAGTACCTCCCTCCTCTCCGTGAGCAATCGGCTCTTCAAGAGAAATGGTACGCCGAGCGCCGCGCCACGATTCCCGCCCTTCTCCAGAAGCACGGCGTCGATGCCTGGCTGGTACGCCGCTTTCCCCCCTTCCATCTCTCTCCTCAACCAAGCTCACCCCTCCCCCGCGCGCACATCTAGATTAGCCAGCGCGAGTACGCCGAAGACACCGTCTTCTGGTCCCTCACACCGTCCTTTTCGGCGCGTCGCCGGACGACCATGCTCTTCCTCGCGCCGTCGGCCGCGGACCCGTCGCTGGCCACGGCGCACACCTTTGTCGACAACACGGCGCGGCTGTGGGACGACGTGCGCGCGGTGCTCGCGCAGCGGGACCCGGCGCGCATCGCCGTCAACGCGCCACCCCGAGATTGCGTTCGCGTCGGGCCTGCACGCGGGGGAGCTGGCGGCGGCGCGGCGCGGGCTCGGCGGCGTGTGGGCGGAGCGCTTCGTCGGCGAGGCGGCGCCGATGCTGGCCGTCGAGTACATTGGCACGCAAATCGCCGCGCGGCTGCCGTGGTACCGCCGCATGCAGGAGACGGCGTGGGCCATCATCGCCGAGGGCTTCAGCGAGCGCGTCATCACCCCGGGGCAGACGACGGCCCGGGACGTCGAGTGGTGGATGCGCGACAAGATCCAGAGCCTCAACTACACGACCTGGTTTCACCCGAGCGTCACCATCATCAAGCCGGACACGCCCTGGGGCGCGGCCGCCTCGGAGGAGGAGGACGAGGAGGAGGACGAGGAGGACACGCCGATTGCGCACGGCGACCTGCTGCATGTCGACTTTGGCGTCTCGGCGCTCGGCATGCACACGGACACGCAGCACCTCGCGTACGTGCTCCGCCCCGGCCAGACGTCACACGACGACGTGCCGCGCGGCTTCCGCGAGGGCCTCGGCAAAGGCAACCGCCTGCAGGACATGACGCGGCGGCACATGCGGCCGGGGCGCACGGGCAACGAGATCCTGGCTGCCATCCGCCACGAAATGGCCGACGAGGGCTTGGAGGGCAAGATTTACTGCCACGCGATTGGCGACTGGGGTCTTTCTGCTGGTACAGTGATTGGTGCGTCCCGTCTTTTTTCTGTTTTCTTCTTTTCTTTACCAAGAAGAAAAAAAAAATGACTCACTGCAAATAGGCATGACAAACTTGCAGGACCAGGTCCCCATCCTCGGCGACCTCCCGCTGCTGGCCAACACCTGGTACAGCGTCGAACTGCGCGCCGACCACTTCGTGCCCGAGTTCAACGCCACGTTTAGCTTCCCGCTCGAAGAAGACGTCTACTGGAGCCCCGAGGGCGGCTTCGAATGGGTCTATGGGCGCCAGGAGCGTCTTCACCTCATCCGGCCCGCTGGGCATGCGTCCAAGCAACAAGGGTCGTCTCCAGAGTTGTAAAAGCAAAATTCCCTCTTCCTGTCAAGTACAAAGGGCAGACGCTTGGGAGGACAGAAGCAAGAGCATGGTTTAGTGACATTGTATTCACGTTGCTGTCCAACTTAGTTCCGCTCTCTGGCAAGCCACCACCACCACATCGCTCTAACACGGCAAGTATAAAAACTAAGACTAGAAGATAGCAGATTCAACCACGGCAACAAAACAAACCAAGGGGACCAATGCTGCGCAGAGTAAAATAAAGAGGAACCAAACACAGACAAGAATAGTAGATAACATAAAAAGATTTCGGAAAAATCATCCTCAACTCCTGCAATTCTTACAAGTTATCAAGGAGAAGGAGGGAGAGCAACGCTACTTGCGCCCATCCCTTACCCTCTCAACATTTCCACCTCTTCGCTTGACACGAAAAGAGTATCAACCACACCAATAACCACCCTCGCCTTTCCTTGCCCTTTCCGTCCCACCCTTGTCCGTGGCCGTCCGGTAAAACTCCAGTTTAGAGACCCAAAAAACAAGACCAAACTATTCGACGTAGATTGGATGTCATCAATATAAAATCTTTTCCCGCTGGCGCAAAGAGACTGCCGCTGTGTTCCTTGTCCAAGAGCGAAGAGTAACCGCTAGCTTTCAAAATCCGCTAAAAGAATCCCATTCCTCCGTTTTAAGTGCGGCGTGAACTACTGATGCTGTGCTCACGATCTTGGTTGCTCTGCTTCTTCTCCTTACGGCCCTTGATGACGAAGTCGGCCATAATTTGAATGTGGTCAGCAGGGAACCACCAGTTGGGAAACGCCGGGATCCGTTTGAGATCTGCGTTGTCCATAGCACCCAGGACTTCAACAACCTCTAGCGTGTTGGTCGAGTACCAAATGTAATCAATGACACCGGAGAATCCAGGTGTGTAATTGGTGAATGGCATCTCGTCGGCAGTTCCTCGTGTCGCGGCGTACGAGTCACGCAGGCTAAATGGATGTTCGATACCGTCGCTAGTGTAGCTTCCGTATTGGTGATCGCGCAGTTCTGGATGGTCGGGAGACACGCGTCCCTTGGACATGAGCTCAAAGACGGACGAATCTTCTGTAGAGTTGAAATCGCCGCATACGACAAGAGGAATCTCAGTATTGCAGCGATATTCTTGGCTTGGACCGGGCTCTGGCTGTGGGGGCAGAGGTTCGCTACCCTCCTCGCCAGGCGCGATAATTAACCTCTTGTCCTTGACAGGTGCCCAACTAGAATACTTTTCGGCCATTTTCGTAATCTGCTCCATAAGTATACCAGTCTGCACAAGCTTGACATCAGCCAGTGTCGTTTCCCAGGTAAGGTGAACGTTGACAAGAATGATGCGGGCACCAGTCTCGCGAGATTCGAAAAAGGTAATGAGAGCTATGTTGTCTTTGGGCATGACTCGGTTGAACACGTCGTGTCCCTTCATCATGTCGGCCCGGTTGATGGCAATGCCGGCAAACTCGATAACTTGCTTGTCGAGTACCACATACTTGCTCTGCTTGTAGAAGATGGCGCAGCCATCAACTTGTTGGGCCTCCTTCTCGGCCATGGTCCTCGCTCGCGACTTGGGCCAGTATATACCCCGATAGTCGTTTTGCGCCAGTTGAGGACTCAGTTCGTCTCGGAAAGCTTCACCAGATACTTCTTGCAGAGCCACAAAGTCGGCATCGCGGTAGCGGACTTCCTTCAAGATGCATTCCAGGCGGTAGTCCCACTTCAGAGCTTTGCTCGGCGTATACCCGTAGATCTGAGATGTCGCATACTTGTCGCAGAGAATGTTCCAAGAGAAAATTTTGACTCGCTCGAGGCTGGGAGAAACATCCTCCTGGAGCACAATTGGCTTGCGCGGTTCGGGTTCCGGGGGTACTAACAACAACTTAGCATCAAGTCATCACATAATGTCGTTGGAGCATACCTGGTGCATTTTCTCTGAAGGCGTTGATGAGGCTTTTCGTGCCCTTTTCCATGATCTCTTGTTTGAGACCGGGTTCTAGAGGGTTGCCCTCAATTCCTAACACGTCCAGCGAGTGTAGAGCTCCCAGTTCGAACGGTAGCTCTTGAATATTGTTGTTGAATAACAAAAGTTGCTTCAGAAACGTGCACATGCCCAGCTCCGGTGGGAGTTCGGTTAACTGGTTGTACGACACGTCCAAGTGTTTCAGTTGACGGAGATCGCCAATTTGTTTCGGCAGCCTAGAGAGCTTGTTCGAGGCGATGTAGAGCTCACTCAAAAACTGGTAGCGGAATAGCTCCGGGGCGAGATTGCGCAGCCCTTGGCCGCTCATATCCATGTTGTGCCAGTCCTGTCGGTTCTTCTCTATACTGGCGTCCCATGGTCGTCTTCTATCGCCGTCGTTTTCGCCGTCGGCTTGTGCCTTGCCGCTAGACGGCGGCGGGCCACCAATCCCCTTGTTTTCGGAAGCCTTGAGTCGTGCGTAGTAATGGGGTTGTTGCTGGTCCGTCATAGCAGAGTGTGCACGTTCGGAGTCCTTGTGCAGACGCAGCTGCTCAACCCACATTTCGTTCTGAGGCACAGGGCCTGCACGAGACGCGGAGTGTCCGTTTTGAAGACCAGAGTTGAACTGGGCCGAGGAAGAGAGGATACCGGAGGAGAAAGCGGAGTGATGCCCCAGGCCGTTAGAGGCTGGTAGGTGGTCGTGCTGCAGGCCTTGGTGATGCTGGGCCTGTGAAGGATGTTGGTGCTGCGCATGCTGGTAGTTGTAGATCATACTAGGCATCCCTCTGCCAGCACCATTCAGCCGGGCGCTATGGCCCTGCTGATGATTCTGGGAGTACATGCCGATGCCGATGACAAGCTGGTAGGTGTGAAATCGATACGCTGGTTAAAGTAAAATCAGTCCTGGCGCGAGTGCTGTGTGCAAAGTTGTTGCACGACAGGCTAGGACTCGTGTATTTTTTGTAGTTTCGAAAAGGTTAGCCTGAAGTCGGCAACCATTGGTCGCTGGAGACACGTGGCGAGACGTTTACGAGGTCGACGGTGGGCGATACGTGATGCTTGGCGGCTGATAAGGAGAGGCGGACGATGAAGCTCGCATTTGCGCATGGGCTTGTGTCGATGAGAAGCTACGCGTAGGGGAAGACGTACGACAAAGCTTCCAGCTAAGCGCCGACGGACGAAGAGTCACTGGCGAGTAGAAAGGGTGCCTTGCGAGAGTTGTGGTGTCGGCGCGCAGTCGCCGTGACGCGGGAGCGGAAAAAGCGTCGTCGTTCGTGAGAGGAGCGGGAAGTGCAGAAAGACGAGAGTCTAGATCGGCATAGCTGCGGGCTACAGTCGCAAGAATCGGGGGCGCCGGGGCGGGCGGGTGGTCTCTATTAAAAGGGAGGGCGAGGTTAGTTTCCGCAGGAAGAGGCTGGATGTTGCACTGGGGGGGCAGGACGGGAATGGGGGAGTACAAGCGGGAAGGCGGGAAAGGAAATGAGCCAACGCACAGCTAATGAATGTTTGCGGCGGCTCTCAATTGTCGCTGGGGCGAGCGGCGGAGTGCGGCGCAGAAGAATGATAACGAATATCGAGGTCTAGTCAATGATTTGCGTCGTGTCGTGCCTCCCAGCCGACTAGATATCAGAGCGTCAAACTGCGTTGGATTGGAGCGACTAGGGATGCGCGGTCACGTGCTTTGTGCTGCTCCACAACTTAGCCAAACCGGCGAATCAAGTCACGTGGAACCGTGGTACTCATTGAGAGCGCATGGGAGAGTTGATTTTAAATCGTGAGACGGGTTTCACAATGATTGTTGGAATTTTGTGAAGAGCAGGAATGAAATGGTGTCGAGTTGAGAAAGCTGGAGTGTGCATTACTAGGGGCGGTGCTCAAGATGTTGTGATCTACCAAGTATGCACCAGGTAGATCACTGCACCACCGTCGTGACGCCACCACTGAACCATTGTCCTACCAAAAAGTTTCGATTTTGGCCATGAAAATTCCTAATCTGGCTCACTCTGCTGCCATGATACGAATAATAGGGCACCGTATCTCAGTGAAATAGATGACTCTGTGTGATGCGTGTGGTTACAGGGTAACACGTCGTGTCATGGTGGCCTCAACAAAGGAAATTTGTTCAGAAGAAGCTAAAGAACAGACAGGAACAGTGCGGTCAAGCCAGGGAAGACTTTACATGCTCGATGGTGGGACTGTATGCGATGCATTGCACGTTCCTTGACTAGTATACTACGCTGTGGCAAGCAGTTGTCAAGACACCTCGTACCGTGGGAGAGCAGAGATCACCATCTTCAAAGTCCGATGTACGGTTTTGAGAGCCGAGTTCGGTGGTACTGATGATAGCGATTAATTCTGGGTGCCTGTGTTACAACGAAGTATGCCATTGCATTGGGCTACCCATGGCCACAAACTAAACAACGTGGTGCCGCTAATTGTAGATAGCGGGATATGGATAATATAGTGATCGTTATGAGAAGAGATATTCAAAGAGAATAAATAGTATTTGGCAAGGAGGAAACTCTTCTCCATGAAGACGAGACATATCAGACGAATGTCCAAAATCTGGGTCGCCACTTTAGGCCTCCTGCATATTGCATGACGTGTGCCAAACTTTCGCGATACCAAGTTCCGTACCTAACATGACATGCATAGTGCTCGCTGCCTGCCTGTACTGTACCCTTGGGTCTGAGAGGCACAACAAGGGCCTGGAACCATTCGACTATGCCCCCAAGCCATAAAGTCCTTTTTCTTTCCGTCCATTCGCCCAGGTTGGTTTCTTAGACACCAAACCTGCCATGTTCTTGTGCATCCCAGGCAGGCGCGCGAGGAAAGCGTGCAGCCAGGATACCAATAATTCGGTGGGGTAATTTCCCGGACGAGGCTGGCCGAGAAATGCAACGAATCGGATGACGCCGCGATAGCTGAGCGGAAGCAAATGCCTTGGTTTGTGACAAATGTCAGACGTGCATGATCCCGACGGCGGTTTACGACGTGCATCCTCAAGGGGGCGCATACGGTATCATGGCATATTCTGTGCTAGGCAGCAGCTAAACAGGACAAGACGGAGAAACGATCGATGGATGACAGGAACGACTATGGAGTGCTGCCCAGCAGATAGATGAGCATCATCCCTACAATCTGCCATTCCTCGTTACCATTTCCGTCAGCAGCCGCTAGAGCAGGATATCGGGGCACGAGAGAGGAAGTTATGACGGACATTGCAAGTGTTGTAGGGACACAGCACAAGCGGCGGTTAATAAAGCCTGTTCAACGGAACACGAGAGGTGACAGCTCCGTAATCACTCTTTTACTTCTGCTCTTGATGTACTGTCAATCAATCTTCATCACCTGGCTAGCCACTGGTGAAAATCCACCATTTACGTGGCTGCTCTGCACGTTCGCGTACAGGTGCGTGGCAGTATCCCGTCCAGGCGGAAGGTCGGACCTGCACGTCCCCGAAGGACTCACGCCGCTGCCACAATATCACAGAGATACAGAAGTTCTGCGGGTTTCAGCTAATGCGCAGAACAATCCTTCGGAACCGCGAGCCTTCCAATACCTGAAAGGACGCCTCCGCGTGCCTCGGAGTCTTACTGAATGCATATTCGGAGGAGGAGGAGTATAGCACGCGACCTCGATTTTCACAGAGAAGGGGCATGGTGGAAGCAGCGAGGGCGCGTACCCAGGTATAAAAGCAGGCCATAGGCCCTTTTGAATGGCTGCTGATGACCTGCTCAGTTCACCTACGCTTTTCGAGTTATACTCACTCTATACTTCCTGCACATCGGAAATTGAGCAGTCCATCCAGCATGAAGGTTAACTTCTTGACTCTTGCCGCCATGGCACTCGCCAATATCCCTGGCGCGGCCGCAGCCCCCGCAGACGCGCCTATGGGGATCGAGATCACAGAGCGCGATGGAGTGACTTTGATTCGTGAAGTGGTATGTTCGAAGCCCCAGCTCCGGCCTGCGCATAATAAGCGATCAATGGTGCCTCAACGATTTAACCGGCTGCGTAGCCTCATGGGCGCCTCGGTGTCGACAAGAGATGCAGGCAGTGTGTCCATCTCGGTAACCGCTGCACCATTGGCGATGGAAGCTGCTATGCATCTGAACACGGAAGCTGCACTTGGTGCGGCAACCACTGCAAGTCCAATCTGCATCCCTAACGGAGAGAGTTGTGTGAAGTGGTGTCTCTAGGTAGACACATGGCGAACCAGAGCTTGGCTAGGGATAGCAAATGGGGTGCCTGCAGCTGCGGAGAGACGGCAGTGGAAGGGGCAATGATGTTATGCACTCGATACTAGGCTGCGTTTGAAAGAGGAAAATGGCTATCAAACGCTAACCTGTTGATTAATACAAATGCATCCCTCTGTATCGTAACGATTCTCGATAGTTAGACTGAGTGTACCTTGCATCGCAAGGAGACAAATGTCTTTTGTAGAGTCGCTTACCAAACTTGTAACGTATATATGTGACGAGAACTTTGAGAAGAGAAAATTTCCTCATTCTGCTCTGGTGCTGAACACTGTCAAAGAGCCAGCGGAGCATTCCCGTACATTCATCCTCTGTCGGCCGATAGTCCATGAACCCAGCCGACGGACCATCCTGACTGGTCCGTGGTGTATTCGATCTTTGTAAATGTGTCCCCTTGTCCCCCCACAGCCTCCCCTCTTGTACCGGTCCTTGTCCCGATATTCCTCTGCACTCATCCACGCGTGGTAGAAGCTGGCCATCTTGTTGGAACTGTCCGACGGTTGCAAAGCAGCTGTTACAGTGCCACGCATCATTTTGAAGCACTCCCCTTTCCTGTCCACGGAGCGGCACCAAGCCGCCGTCCCCGTTGCGCAGGCTCGTGGGCGAGAGGGTGCGCCAACCCTGATAGTACGTCGCTTGGGGGTTGTGGCCATTCCGGTCCAGTGTGTAGGAACTTGAAGGAGTAGTAGTAGAACGTGGGCGGAAGTGTGAGACCCCGCGGGTAGTTGCAAGACTGAAGAACAAGGAGAGATTGCGGACGAGGGATCTCGTCGATGTCAGCTACAACGATGACGTCGCCTTGCATAGGAGCGAGCTCTTGCCCGTCGAGTCTGCGCACAACCTGCTCGTATGTGGCATCACGTTGTAGGTCCTCGTAGTCACACGTCTGACGGGGGTGGAATGTGGCAGGGAATATCAGCTGTAGGCTGCATGCCGCTGACTGCGATCCGATGTGGCCTTGAGAAAGTCCGAGGGCGACATTGGCGTGTTTGTAATTTTGTGAAAGTCGTGTCGGCGAGATTTGCAAAAGAGGCACCAGAGGAATTCAGAAAATCCTGAACCAAGGATGAATCTGGTAAATGCCCTGCTTCTTATTTGTGGACTTAATATGTGTCTGCTGGTGTATTCAGCGAGCCAGACGACAGGCCTTCGATGAGATGAGCTTAGCGGTTGTGATGGCAGTGATTGATTGGAACAATAAGTGCAGCGGCGGTAGACAATTAATCCAGGTCTTGCCTGTAATTGAAGCATGTGAGTACTGCATGGAAAAGTGGCCAAGCGAAAGGCATCACTGGTCACGTCGTAGGTATTGGGCGGCGAATTGATGGCCATCATTGGTAGCTTTTAGCCATCGTTTCCAACGTACAACAGCGAGGTTGATACCGTTGATATAGTCGTATTGCAGATTAGACTGTGAAGAGGGTGAGAAGAGCCCGCCGCTTTGGCGCTTTCATCTTGGCGAGCAAATTTGATTCTCATGAATGGTCGTAGGTCAGCCCTGTCACGGTTGCGCGGCACCATCAGCTTGGCAGGTCCAGATCAGCCTGCACAAAATAGTTATTGGGCGACAAATGAAGGGCTTATTAGCCGAGGGCCTCATTGCGGGTGTCGTGCTGCGTCGTGCTGCGTCGTGCTGCGTCGTGCTGTGGCGTACACCAGCCAATCTCCACCAGCCCAAATAGGAATGTCGTTAGATGTTGGCAATCCTCAACTTACCATACTGGACCACGGAGCTGAGATGTTGGGGCGATAACCAAGCTAGGACGAAGGATTGATGAGAGAAAGATGATCAGCGCCGTGCTAAGTAGACTGCTGCGCCGCGAGGGCTGGGGACGGGACGCAGCCCGATAAGCGTGTACGGGCACCAGACGGACAAAGGCCGAGATACGGTCAACAATTGGAGATGCAGCCGCGGCAAAATCCGGGGTTCTGGGCAGATATAATTAGCCAGGGCCTGCTCAAGGGTCATCGATTAACCATGGCGGAGAAGGGGCTCTTGGACACTGCCCCGGCCACAGAAAGCACATTGCGGGTGCCAATTTATGCTGTACAAGATGCTAATGCAGGCCATGGCTGGCAGGATTGGTCAAGGATTCGGCGTCGGGCTTTTGGGATGACACATGCATCGACTGTCGTGCGACGTCGCAACGGACGAGCTCGTGGCGTTGGGCAGGCGTTGTCAGTAACTGTAACTAGTTACGAGTGCTTGGGGGGATCCCGTTTTGTGGTGCTGGACGATCAAGGGCGGGTCGAGCCGCGATACTGCGAATATTTCTGGTTGCTTGGAGGGTTTGTGGGAGGTTACAGACTGTCACGAGCCAGACTTGTCGCACGCGCTTGGTGACGGGCTGGTCCAGATTGCTGATAATAATAGGACACCAGCGGAGTTGAAGAAATGTCCGAGAGGCATGACAGCCCGCTGGTTGGAAGTGTGCATGAGGTGATTGTTGAGAGGGGGGCCAGTTGATGATGAAAAGAGCCAAACAAGTTGTCCCCAGCAAGCCTCGTTATCTTGGGCAGGTGTTTAGCGGCCAGCTTCAAAGTCGTGTGCCCACCAAGCTGATGCCAGCATGGTGGCGAGCAGCCTAGTTCGTCGTTCCCCGCGTTATCCCGCACGCCGCGAGGATGGAGGAGAGAAAGTGGAAGTGGAAGTGGAAGTGAAAGTGGGCGAAAAATAACAATATTAATAGCAAGTGCCTGGTCACACTCTTTTTGGGGGGATGATTGTGTCTGTCGACTTCCGTTGGCCGTTGGCAGTCCCCTCCGTTTGTCGCGCATAGGCTCATTCGCCGCTCCTACATCAGCAATCTGCACACTCAGTTTGCTATTTTTAATCTATTTGATCGCATACCGGCCACCGTGCACGCATACATATATACGCGACACATCATTGCCCAAAGCCCGAGGCTACTGCAACTCCTTCCTGCTGGACCCTGGTCTGGTTTTCACCCCTCGGGCGGGTGTCTGTGCGAGAGGTTTGCTTTTGGATCTCGCCGACCACACGCCTCCCTTCGGCGAGAATGTTTCAGTAACTAGGGCTAGGAATGGTGTGCGAAAACAAGTCACCAGGTTCTCCTTTGCTCTTCAAGCGCTTGCACAAGCTAGAGGGAACAAAAGACAAAAGGCGACATCTGGTCGCTACGCTGTGGCAGACGTGGCAGACGATTTAACACCAACAAACCAACCCAAAGACCTGAAACAGTGTTTTTGACGACATTTCTTGAGAGATCCGTCTTGCTAAACTCTCTTTGTTTGCCTGCCAGGAAGCCTACCGCATGCTTGGGTCCCATCTGCAGCATCCACCCTCAGCTTACGCGTTTACACTCGATACGACAACGGTTGACCAGGACAGGACAGGTGTCTTGTTGAAGCCCCGACCCGGATCTTTCCCCTGTTTTCTCCCACATTTTTTTTTATTTTTCTCCGCGCCTGGCCAGATATCCTGCCCCTGCAAAGGAGACAAGAAAAGACGGCTGGACAAGAAGAGCGGGTTGTTTTGCGGGTTAGTTGGCTGGAACCGCGCTGGGGACCGCTAAGAGGCCAAGCTTTTTCCCTATCCTCTGCGACCGTCTGGGACCCTCTGTGGACTGTTTCCACAGCGGTTCCGCTCCGCCCGGCCGCTTTACCCGCCTTACTCTGGCTCTTTCAGCGGGCCTTCAGTGGGTAGCGCACCCAAAACAAATCGCTGGAACCCCCCGCCCGCCCCCAAACTCGAGACGACGGCCCGCTGTGCGGCCTGTATCTACCAGGTAACCCCTGAGCACCTACAGCGATGTACAGCCCAATGATGACCCCAGCCGTCCTGGGAGGTAGAGGCATGCTCCCCTACATCCCCCGCGCGCAGCCATCACATGCACGCCGCAAAAAGGCCAATTCGGATCCCGATGGCGGCTCCCTCACAAAGTCTACTTCCAAGAGCTCCCGGGCCTCAAGCGGCGCTGCCAGCGGCGAGCCGTCATCACAGACCTCACGCGACGACGACGATGACCACGATGGCGACCACGATGCGCCGCTGGAGTCGGACCGCCCCGCCAACGCCGCTGCCGTGGGGTCTGTCCATGGCCATGGCCACGACCATCAGCACAAGAACCAGCAGCAGCAAGCTCGGCACGCCAAAAAGAAACACCACGACCAGCACGACGCTAATAAGACCAACAATAACAACAACATCAAGAAGAGCAACTCGGCCGCCGCCGCAGCGGGCACCACGGCAAGCGGTCCGCATCACTTAGCTGGAGCCGCCTCCCCGGACGCTAGAGGCCCCCCACCGCATCCTCACCACATCCACAACAACGACCAAACCCATCAAAAGCCTTGTCCGTCCGCCTCCTCCTCCTCCTCTTCCCCCTTGTTGCCGTCTGCCTCTGTTCCCAAGCCTGCTGCCGCCCAGCCCAGCGCCTTCAAGCGCGCCTCCCACTCCTTCATCTCCCGCGGCAAGCATCACGACACAACGACCAACCAACCTTCGCCGCCCGACGCCTCCTCCTCCAAGCATGCCCATGCCCATCCCCCCCGCAATCCCTCCTCGTCGTCTCGGTCTCCCGCCGCAGTCCACATGAATGGCGCAGCGCCCGTCGCAGACTTCCCGTTTGTACGCTCCCTCTCCGCCTCGGCCGCCGCCTTGGCCGCCGGCTACCACGTCATGTCCTCGACCGCCGAGGTCTCCTCCAGCTCCCGCGAGAACCTCATCACCACGAAGCCCTTTGTCATCCGCAATGGCCGCTCCTACCTCAATGACTCGAGCCTCCCCTACCCGCTGCCCGCCGACCTGACCGAGTTGCACCGCCAGTCCATGCGCACCCTGCTGCTCATCCAGGTCTTTGGTAGTCCCGTCTGTTCGCCCGTCTTTTCCACCCGTCCGCCGAGGCGCGTTCTCGAAATTGGCTGTGGCTCTGGCTTCTGGTCCATGATGTGTCATCGCTACTTCAAGTCCCGCGGTCACGGAAACATCTCGTTTACCGGTATCGACATTGCCCCGCTCGCGCCTACAACCCCCATGGCGAGCGCGACCGCTGGCCACACGGCCGCCTCGAAGCCCGATCCCGAGATGAACTGGCACTTCATCAGCCACGACCTGCGCCAGCTACCCTGGCCCGTCGACAACGAGCAATTTGACCTCGTCATGGTCAAGGACATGAGCCTGGCCACCACCACCTTGCAGCACCAGTTCTTTGTCGACGAGTACATCCGCCTGCTGCGGCCTGGCGGCGTCCTCGAGATCTGGGAGTCGGACCATCTCATCCGCATGCTTCGCCCGCACGTCCCCGAAGCCAAGCTTGCTGGCGACGACACTGAGGACCAGGAAGCCGCCGCCAGCCTGGGCGCCTACGTTATGAATGCCAACACCCCGCTTTCGGCGCCGTTGAACACGTTCCTTGTCGAGTACAACCAGTGGCTTTCGCGCGCTCTCGAGACCCGCGACCTCGCCGCGGTGCCCTGCACCCTGATTGGCCCGACAATGCTGCAAGAGTCGGAAACGCTGACAGACGTGCGCTCGCGACGCTTAGCCATCCCCCTCAGCGAAGTGCGCTGGGAGCGCGAGGGTGTCGGCGGCGTTGTTGTCACCAAGGACAGCAAGGCCGCCGCCACGTCGCCGCCGCCCAAGGCCGAGTGCCGCGTCCTGTCGGCCGGCCAGGAAGCGCTCCGCCAGACGGCGCTCCTGACAGTCGTGCAGCAGGTCCAGGCTCTCGAGCCCATTCTGCGCGAAGCCTCGGGAAAGAGCCAGGACGAGTGGGATGTATGGATGGGCAAGATGATGGGAGACCTCATGAGCGACAACGGCACGAGCTGGGGCGAGTGTTTAGAGGTGGGCGCGTGGTCGGCTACGAAACGAAAATGATGAACCGCAGCATGATCAGCTATGAAAAGCGACAAAAGGCTACACTACACAATGGTTTGCCACGAAACAAGGGCGATGGACGGCTGGCTGCACTGTCAGCTACCTAAGTTACAGAACGCCTCTGACTTTAAGGCACGACAGAGTTTCAGATGAAAGAGAATTGATACGGACAGGCATCTCAGCGATGAGTTATGTGATTTTTTTTTCTGGTTTCTAGTCATGAATTTAGTTGCATATATAGTATGGCACATGATGATACATGATAGTACATGAAATATTCCTGAACGGCGCTACGCACCCGGCACGTAGCGTTTTCGTAACGTGCGATATCTCTTCAAATAATATCTAGAAGATGATTAGTATTCCTGCCCACGAGTGGGTTGACGTGACCGTGGCGTCATCATACAGCGCTTCAATTTCTACTTTTGATTGTCAGCATTTTTTTTATTTCATTCTTCGCTTTTGTGCGCGGGCAGGCCGACGTGCCTTTTTTGACATATTCAGCCTGTCGGAGCCCCTGCCGAATCTTGTCGGCGTCGCGCTCCCCGGCCTTGGCCTTGAAGGCCTTGTGCAGGCGCGGCCGAAAGTAGCCGTACCCGAGCGGATACTCGCGCCCTAGGTACAGCAGTTCTGGCTACGACGTTGGTATTAATGGACGTTGGACGGAGAGAAGGAGAATGAACCTTTGTATATGGCTATCACTTGGTGACGGAGAGACCGCGGCGGCGGCGGCGGCATGGCGGCGGGTTGGTGGTGTTGAAGTCTTGCGAATGAGGGAGAAGAAGAGGTGATTCCCAGGTTCAATTGACAAGCCGGCGCTAGCGCTCCACAGTTTGTTTTATTAGGTGGTTGAAGAGAGTCACGCGAGCGGGTGCCAATTTTTAAGCGATAAACGTGATATCTTTTGGAACAAATCACCTTATAAAAGAATCGGTTTCGGTGCCTCGACAATAGTGCGACATTTCCTTTCCATCGGCGCACTGGCTGCCTACCTACCCACCGGCGCAACAGCGTCATGGATTTACAACCCAGCTAAGTAATTCAACACCAAGCGACAAAAGCACCTATCATCTTGTTCCTTTTCTCTATAAAGAGATCAGCTCGAAGTAGCGCCACAGGTAGGAATAGCCGCGAGCTAGAGGAGTGATTGAGTCCCCATTCTTGAATAAGAGTCTGGCTGGCAACAGAACACTTGCTAATAGCATTTACGAGCGACCTTGTATAGCTCAGAGTACCTGGACTGATACTTGCTGTTGCATCTAGCCCACTTAGCCACATTGGTGGTTGGAACTGAACAGGCACAGTGCCGCTCCATTCGCAGTCGATGATCCCTGCCAGGGGCGGTCCTCGTTCACGATAATATTCGACGGTCGTAGGTCGCCGGGCGAAAGGACAAAGGGTTGGAGATTCAACATAGGGTCGATGAGTGGGAAAAGTCTAAATCTGAAGTCTTGCAAGGCAAATACTTCGCGCTGAGCCTCACGCTTGTCTATCCCGCCGATGGTAGGCTGAGTTGCTGATGCAGGGTCTCGAAATGGCACGTCGCAAAGTCCAGGGCGGTTGATGACGTTGAACACGCCGTCGCGTACCCCGTCGCTGAAGGCTGTTCAACCTTACAGAGTTTGGCGCGGTTATGGCATATCCGCCCGTATCGTATCATCTTTGACCAATGCGCCACCATACTGGAACTCTTGTGCGCGCGCGCGAAGTTGCGCGAGGGAATCGCCCAACTCGGCAAGGAGAGGCCTCAGAGCGTCAGTAGAGTTGTGTAATATCTCAAGCTGATCGAGGGGCCGACCAGAGATGTATTGATGAATGGAAACTTGGCCTGGCTCTCGGGGTGCAATCCAGCACCAAGTCCATGACCCTTGACCTCTGGTACACGAATCGTCGTCTTTGATCGGATATATCTATGCTGTCCGTCAGCTTCGAGCGGCGGTCAATACAGGGGTAGGTTGCTCATTTCCAATATGGCGACCTCGCTTTGCAGCTTCCGCCAAGGCTCATGAAGCAGAGGGCATTATCGGGGAGCGAACAACTCACTTGGTGCCGTCATCGGGAGACAGGATAAAGACGGATAAATTGAAGCTCCCATGCGTTCGCTGACCAAATTAGTAACATTTTTTCCCCATCATGCCCATGATGTAGCTTGATGCGCAGCTTGCTCAAGCTTGGATGCGCGATGACGACGTCACCAAGACGCCTGTGGCACAGTCGGCACCACTGCCGATGCAGCCAAAACCGGGCCTTGTGTGATTAATATAACAGCCCATCAAGAAAGCGGACATGATTGACCGCCCATTTGCCATCCCATCGTTTGGGCCATCAGCCACACACGATGAGCAAGTCACTGTGCTACAGTGACAGAGTTGCTCCTCACACCACTGCCGACAACAGCGGCCACCCACCCAATGATGGGCGTGGCTAAGGTGGGACATGCTGGAGCTCGCCCAATGTCATGACCTCATTCACGGCCTCGTGGCCACGTCTCGAACAGTGGCGCAAGCCCTGCTGAATATATGAATATAGCATCCCGATTTTTGCTTGGTTGATACCCAAGCCTCGTGTCGCCACGCAAGCAGCCGGGGGGTGGTTGGCTGGCTTCTCCCCAAGAGCTGGTTGTTGTACGAATGCGTCGCCAAGGGGGCTGCGTCATGGGACTGGGTTCAGTTCCCTGCTGGCTTGGTTAAACTAGAAGGAAGAATCGACAAGAGATGCTCAATGAGGAACTCTGGGCTGGGGCGAAAGGGAAGAAAAAAAAAGAGATAAATGTTGGGGGTTCCCAGTACACAAATCTGCCAATGCACAAACAAGACAGCCTCGCACCAGACACTTACTTGTACATTGCCTTCAATACCCTTTTCTGAATTTCCATACTATTCATCTTGCTCATCTCACAATGGCCGTCGATCGCATTGTCAGTCTGATTCTCCGCGGCGCAGAGCTCGTCTTTGCTTCCATCGTCGCCGGTGTCAACGGTCAATACCTGCACAACACCAGGAGCACCCATTTCTCGCAGTGGCGCTTCATCTACACTGAAGTCGTGGCGGCTCTCGGCATCTTCTTTGCCCTGATCTGGCTCATCCCCTTCTCCTACGCCTTTACGCACTGGCCAATCGACGTGATCCTCAGCCTGCTCTTTTGGGTCGCGTTTGGCGTCCTTGTCAACGTAAGTCACTTTTTTTGTTTTGCGCTGCGACCTGTTCGCCATGTTCGCCATGTTCATCCATCACTCACCCTATTTCTCCACAGCTCATCGGCGGCAGCTGCGGTCACGTCTTCAACTGGTACAACGTCCACCTCATCCACGGCAACCAGTGCAGCAAGTACAAGGCGACCATTGCCTTTACGTTTCTATGCGCGATTCTCTTCCTTGTCTCCGCCCTGGTCGGTCTGCTCTGGTCTCGGAAGCGTGAGGCCAAGGTCAACCACGGCAATGCCGTCGCCCACCGCCGCTGGTACCACCGCGGAAACCGCCGCAGCGCCGTCTAATACCTTACTTATAATGATAAGTGCTATTCGCTGATACCGGCACGCGCCGAACAAAAGCCACACATGGCTTCATGTGTAATGGTGTGCCTGATATTGTTGCATATTCTACGATTTGTTTGAACCTGAATCATGATACCTCCCTCGAAACTTGGACTCTGCAGCACCACGATTTTGATGAGCAATGGAATTCTGGAATTCTGGAATTTTTGGAATTATACCTGATTTTTTTTTCAGATTTGTGATTTTGCTTTTATAGTTGAACCATAATACCATTCCTTTGTTAATAACCCTTGAAAAAATACTGTCTTTCTACATAATTGATCGCGCAGAAACATGACAAAAATAAAGTTCTTCCAAGATATTTGACTCTTTTAGCAATGACCTTCTTTTTTTTTTTTTTCTGTTTTTCTTACAAATTTTTATCCCCCCCTCTAGTCCGACTCAGCCAAGCTGCTCAATAATGGCCAGGTGACCTAGGCCGTAGATTGCCATGTTGTAAGACGTTTCGTGTATGCGGCCCGTGTTGACGTCTACAACCCCCCTTGTCCATTCAGTTCCTGAGAGGCACGTCGAGATGACATCTATTCCAGTGGCTGTGTTCAGGGCCAATCCAAGCTTGTATAATTTGTAGAAGATTCTGGCAGGGTTGTGGGACAGTAACGTAGCGCCGCGAAGCCTGTGAACCCCGGTCCCTAACTAAAAAAGGTAGCTAGAGCTTCTTTCCATGCCAAGTTTGCGATTTCATGAGACAAATCAACGGCCGTCGCGATCGAGATCTGTAGCTGAAAATCCATGCTATTAACGTGGCCAGCACCTCATCCTCACCCACTTGGCGCCACAGCCTGCCAGGGAAAGAAGGCGCCGATCCCCGTCACAAGACGCCACACGGCCGCAAGCCACAGTCACTGCAAGTTGACTGGTACAAATGAGTTTAGCTAACTACCTATGTGTGCACATAGACGGGCAGATCTGCACCTCGAAATTGCATCAGGCGGGGGCAGGCTGTGCGCAGTCCAGAACCAAGGCGAGCAAGCGGGCAGCCACACAGCCCCATGAAAAAGTGATGACGCCACCACAGCCACAGTCACTCTTCGTGATCTACGTAACTTCTCTCTACTCCCTCTACTCCGCACTACCTTTCTGCTTCGAAAACTCTACGCTCTGCAGCAATGCTGCGTATGTTTTGCGTCATCTTCCCGGCCATGTCGGCCCTCTTTTCCGAGCTACACCTTGTTTGCTTGCTACTCCTTCCAACCTAGTTTCCGAGAGCCAAGGCGGGCCATCTCACGACTGGTCCTACCCAACTACTACCCAATCCCTCCCCCACCACCTTGAAACGGTTTAATTTAACCAAACGGCGGCTCAATCCTCTCCCAACCTTATTAAGCCGGAGAGCTCCAACGCTCTTGTTCATCATCTGTAGCACAAACGTCACGTCAGCATGACGCTTGCCGGCTCACCCCTTCCCACATCTTTGCATTGCTCTCGCGTGTGGCTGGTGCCGTCAACATCTATGACGATGACCAAAGCGTATTCTCCATCATCACCGGGTAGACACGACCCGTTTAATTCAGTTTCCGTGACAGATGAGCTGAATTATTGCCTTGATGTCGACAGAGGCGTACAATGGAGGTTGCCCATGATTTCATCCTTCGTTGTTCAAAGTCGTCTATAAAGGGACTGCATCGCCGTCTTCAAAAGACTGTCTTTTTCTCCCATCATTACACTTTCAAACAAATACCACTTTGATACCCAAAATACATTTCCAAAAACCCCATCATACTCCCATCTTACATCCACTTACCCCATACATTCACCATGTCTTCCATCATCAACAAGGTCAAGGAGGCTCTGCACTCCGACAAGGACAACCAGGACGCTCACACTCAAAACACCACCGGCACGCACAGCTCTCACGACGGCCGCACAACTGGCCTGCACTCGGGAGCTGCTGGCACTGCTGGCACTACTGGCTACAACACCACCGGTGCTGGCGGTGCTACCTCCGGCCTCGCTACCGGCCCGGCCTCGGGCACTGCTGGCCCTCACTCCTCCAACATTGCCAACAAGGCCGACCCTCGTGTCGACTCTGACCTAGACAGCCGCAACCGCGTTGGCGGTGTTGGTGGTGTTGGTCACTCTGGTGCCACCCACGGCCACTCTACTGGCCCTGCTTCCAACACTGCTGGCCCTCACTCCTCCAACATTGCCAACAAGGCTGATCCCCGCATCGACTCCGACCTGGACAGCCACAACCGCGCCGGCGCCATCGGCAGCGGCCCCGGACCGGCCTCCAACACTGCCGGTCCCCACTCCTCCAACCTCGCCAATAAGGCCGACCCCCGTGTCGACTCTGACCTCGACGGCCGCGCTGGTGGCTACAACACCCGCAGCTCTGCCGCCGCTGCTGGCACCACTGGAGGTGCTATTGGTAGCCATGGTGTCCATGGACAGCAGTACAACACTACCGGCAACAGCGGGTTGACCGGCAACAGTGGTTTCGACAACACCACCGGCGCTGGCACCGGTTTCGGTAACAGCAACACCCTCGGTGGCACTGGTACTCACGGTGCCGATCCTCTCCACTCTCACGTCGGCACTCACAACACATCCGGCATTGCTGGCACTACCGGCCACACCGGCCCTCACGGAACCGGTTCCCACAACACCACTGGCGTTGCTGGCACTCATGGCACGCACGGTACCACTGGCGTTGCTGGTACTCACGGTACTTCTGGTCACCACAACACCACTGGCCAGCACAACACCACTGGCCAGCACGGTACCACTGGAGTTGGTGCCGATGGCCTGAACACCACCCCCGGCCCCGCCCCCAACACTGCCGGCCCTCACAAGTCCGACATGCTCAACAAGATCGATCCTCGCGTCGACAGCAACCTCGACGGCAGCAAGACCGTTGGCGGCAACAACACGTACGCCCGCTCCTAAACGCGCCCGTAAAACAAGAATACGGATGAGATCGACGTGCTGACTTTTGGAGGATATAAAGAGTCGAAGATACCCGAAAGGACCCCACGGACGCTGCCCAGGTTCCTCCTTCCGTGCTCCAGAAGCACATCGGCGCTCCGACCATTCAGCACGATGACGATACCCACGATCGCGAGCGTCGCCACAGCGTCGCCCACCGAGAGACGCACAGTGGACTGTAAAGACAGTTCAGCATGACGAACAGCGAAGATTTGTTACGAGTCTCTTTAGTTAGCTCCATGGAATTTCTCTCATAATCATTTACTACAAATTCATTTTGTTATTTCTCTATAACTGGTCCATTGTGCAATGAAATGAGTGATTGTGAACTTGTATCATCCTAAATGCGAGTATATATTACTAGACAATAAAATTCCCCGGGGCACACTTGTAGTAGCGTTGTCAACTACTAAGTGACTCTCGTAGTGTGCGATGTGTATCTCACTTGACCTCTAGAAGTAGAGTAACTCCGTATTCTCCTTCAAGAATGTATAGCTATCATTCCTGAAAGTATCCTTCAAGTCTCTATTCGCCAAAAGGTTAGTCCACAGCAAATCCCTACCCTGTGGCGTCCACTTTGGCCACTGTCTAAATTCCGTGGTACCATTATTCGGGTCGGCAGTATATAGGAAATTCAGATAGTACGACCTGGTAGTCAGCGCAGGTATGCCAAGGCCATCAAAAATCATGTTGACATCTGCACCGTGTCCCGTACCGTAGAAGCCCACAATCCCGTGGGCCATGGAGTTCAGAGAGGACCAAAGAGGCACCGTCGGATGCGAAGTGGCCATGCCATCAAGCGCCAGGCGACGAGCCAGCGTGAAGACAAAGTCGCCTATCACAGCCGCGACCCTCTTGAAGCCTTTGCCGGCACCGTACGCTTCCTCGTACCACTCGTTCTGATCACCAGTCCGGAAGGGGCTTCCATCGGCCGAATCGGCTGGGTATGTATCCACGAGGCCGGCGACCTGCTCCCTTGTCGCCTTGTCGAAAAACGTCTCTTTCAGATAGTCGACGAGGCTGTCGGTGTCGTTGACGTGCCTCTGGGCGAAGGCAAACAGGGTTCCTTCGTCCTCCTGATTGGTGAGGATGGCGGGAACGGCATAGTAGTTGCCCGTGTTGGCAAGGACCTCGGGACTGTCCACCAGCAGCTCCCCGTCGGGCCGCGGCAGGTAGGAGATGGCGAGAGACGAGTTGTCCAAGATGCGCGGGACCGAGTTTGCCGCGCGATAGAAGGTCGGAAAGGAGGCATTTCGAAGACAGTCCAGCTTGGAGGTCGCCGGCTCGCTGCAGTTGGCCGCTTCGACGACGGCATCGAAAATGGCCTGCGCCCGATGCGAGTCGACCCGCTCCGTGGGAATCACGCTGCCCGAGTTCATGATGGCGCTCCGGAAAAGCGGCTTTTGCTTGTAGGTTGCGTTGCCGTTGTAGAGCGCGAGCTGGTCAAACACGGAGATGGAGCCGGACGACTGGCCCCAGATGGTCACTCTGTCCGGGTCGCCGCCAAAGTAGGCAATGTTGTCCGCCACCCACTCGAGGCCCATCCGCTGGTCGCGGAGCCCGAGGTTGGTGCTGCCGTCCTCGAGAACCTCGCTGCCGGCGAGGAACCCGAACCCGCCGACGCGGTAGTTGACGCCGACAAAGATGAACGGGTGCGGCTTCTGCTGCGCCTCGGCGAACCGCAAGAACTTTTCGGCATTGTTGGCGCTGGTGGCGCCGGCCGTGAAGCCGCCTCCAAAGATGTAGAAGAGCACGGGCAGGCGGGCGCCCTCACGGGTGCCCTTGGGCCGCTGCACGTTGACGGTGAGGCAGTCTTCCTGGCCCCGGATGAGGTCGTCTGGCCAGAACTCGGGCGTCATGTCCTTGCCGAGAAGCGGCGGCAGCAGCACTTCGGTGGTGTTGGGCGGCATCTGGGGACAGGCCGGCGCGGCGGCCGTGGCGTTGAAGACGCCGAGCGCGCGCGAGAGCTTCCTCGGCGGTCGAAGTCGAAGGGCACCGGACGGGCAGTCAGCATAGGGGATGCCGTTGAAGCTCTCGACTTCGGTGACGACTCCAATGACTGTGCCGCCAGTGGCGCCAGGTATATCGACCCTTACTTCCGCGACCCTGGGCGGACCATTGGGTTGTCCCGGGCAATGGGGCGCTGCGACAGCATAAAACGGGAGAGTGGCCAGAGCCACAAGTGAGAATTTCATAGCGTTTGCGTGCTCAAGTGCGAGATTGATTGAGAAGGATGCAGCTACATCTAGCAGCGTGTGAGATCCCCCGGGATACTACTACTTTATATAGATCAAAATCTTGCTTGGACACCTTCACGGTGACCAGAGTGCTAGTTAATCGACTTGTCACCTTTCATCCGCCAAGCCTACCTCCCGCCGCCGAGACCTTTCAGCAGCTCAGCAAAAAAAGCACTTCGTCTCATCCAGAGTACAGCACCGACCTCCCGCCGAGACCTTTCAGCAGCTCGGCCAAAAAAGCACTTCTTCTCATCAAAAGAAGCAGTACCGTTCTTGATGGGAAGCTTCGGCGCTACTCACAATGAGCGGGAAGATGTGCCGAGACGGGTCCTGGTGTGTGTTTTTGCTGAGACTACGGAGGACTGTTGTCTGTCTCACGCTGCGATATAAGGAAACAGTGCAGTCATTTACGTACAAGGACCAGTTTTCATGCAAGTTTCAGCTCCAGAGCATATCTCAGCCCCCATCTTCCACCTTTACTTGAGTTAGCCCAGCTGCAGCTTTCATGCTCTGTTTGCTGATTGGTACACAGCCTATCCAGTTTTCGGGGATTTTTGGCAGCTTAAAACATGCATGACATTGGTACAAAAGAAGTTGTAGCAGTGTCTCGGCTCAGACGAAAGGCAGTATCTTATCCGAACTACTATGGAGTACACTCCCGTCTAAGACAGAGTGTTGTCCTGTGGCTGGCTGAACATTTGCGAACGACAAGCTATCCACAAAATAGTTTTATTTGTAAGTATCTAGTGATGGACATGTGTGATGTACCAGATGAATATACTCTGCTCGTCAACTGGACTGCTTCTTCTCAAAAAATTACTTGGACGATGGCACAAGTTGATTGGATACTCGGCTAGAAAAAGAATAGAAATCATACGGGTATATATGCATGGAGATCGGGGGAACTTTGTGTGCTCGATTGGATCACCTCGATCACCATGATGAAGACCAGGGCGTTCGTTACATGCGTTTACCTTGTATCCAAACGCCGGCCGCTGAATATTCGTTGCAGGAGCTCATTTATTAGGTCGCATGTCAGTCCAAGTTCTCCAACTAGAACGTTCTGAATCTTTGACCGTCTACTCTTACCAATGGAAGTATCCTGTAATTCTATTATTCATTACTCTATGAGGCATTTGTGGCTGGAAGTACCTCCCACTTCGCCTCTCTATTTCGGCCAGATCTCGTGAAGGGTGTTGAAAGCATCTGCTAGCGGGCATCCAAAATTTCAACTGCAATGCAAGTCTTAGATAACCCAGCTGAGGTTCTATGCCAGTTCCATGCCGGAAGTACACTGCAGTGTGACGACTGGTACGGGTGTGTCACAGACGTCTGAGGTCGTACCTTGTCAGATGTTTCCGTCAATTCAGTTCACACAAGCCCCAACGTTCAGTGGTACGCTAAAGACAATTTGTCTTACTGAGTTGTTGATTTTATATGCAGCTCCGCTCGCAGATCTGGGAGATTTTCAACATCTCTGGCTGCAGGGCTACTAGGTACCTACCGCTGCCGCAAGTGGCGCCGATCGCATTGCTGATCGACCTTTTGCAACAATTTTCAGGAAGGACAGGAGGTGTAGTTACTGAGGGGGGTTTCCGGCGACGTATGAGACCTATTGCGGACAAGTACCATCAATACAGCCGGGTCAGCTCTCTGAAGCATGGTAAAAGGGAGTCAGCATGGGGAATCTACGGGCGGTCAAAACCCGGACGTATATTCTGCTGTTCAAATAAGCCATCTAGAATAACACCAGCGAGACCAAGTAAGCATTAGTTATACCTAGTTCCTAACAAATCGTGTGATGGCGTCAGCCAGCCAATACGTCGCAGGTCGCAGCCTATGACCTCTGCCCCACCAGACTTCTGCCTCAGCTGCCAAACTGCTCGCTCTCGCTCACGCATCATCGCATCTCCATCGACGCAGCCCTCTCTATTCTCCATATCGGAAGGGCGTCACATCCCGAGACAGAATGCAAGACACATAATGTCCGCCCCCATCTCCCAGGCCCTATGGGATGCCCGGATACCGCTCTACATCACCCATCCATCCGCGCCTACCGCGCCCTTCATCACCAGCATCCCGCGTTTTTCCTACCTCGCCCTGCTGCTGCCGCGCCTCTCCGCCTTCTTCAACACGCCCTGCTCCAGTTTCCACTTTGAGGATGTTTTGCTGCGGAACCTCGCCGCGGGCCTGCTGGTGGACCTGTACCAGCCGTCGCTGCCGTGGCGGCTCGTGGTCAATGATGGCGTAAGCTGGGACATTTCCGACACGTTCCTCAACGCCGCCAAGGAGGTGCGTGGAATCTCGGGGCTGCGTAGTAGTCCTCGACATCTCCAAGTCCCTGGCTTTACCTGGCCTATCCGAAAACTCGCTCACATACCGCATAGGCAGACTTCATCCGCAACGCCAACGCCAACCAAATCATGAAAATGTCCAAAAGCGACACCACGCAGCTCTGGCATGCCGTCATTGATAATGACTATGCCGCGTTTTCCCGCATCAACAACCGTCTGCTCAATGCGCCTACGGCCCTCAAGCACGTCCCAATGCGCGTCTACTTGCCCCTCGTACCGGTGGGCAGCGCAAGCGGCGGCGGACAGTCGACCACGGTGCATCAGCAGCAGGCCGGCGACGGTTCATCGGCGGGCGCCTTCAAGGTTCTCCAGTCTCTCGTACAGCCGCTCGGCACAGATCGAAAGCCAAGACTTCTGGGGCATGCGCTCAAGGAGATGATGCCGAAGCTGTTCCCGAGCAGCAGGGATCCCGTCATGGCAAACGTTCTTCTGCACGGAGTAGCGGTGCCTTTCGATGCCCCGCTCGCGGATCTCATGAGAGAAGCAGCCTATCCTGACGGCTGGCTAAGTTTTGTTGTCGTCATCTTATGATACATTCGTCAAGTCGTTCAACTGGAATATTTGCATCAAACTCACACGGCGCAATGGAGTTGGGGTTGTATTTTTTACTTTTATTTCTCACTAGACGCAAATGAAGAAGCCATGTCTCGCTCCAGGTCATGAAAAGGTAATATTTTTCCCCATGAGGCTTCTGTATGCATCGTCTACTGCCTTGCGTTTACGTATGCGCACCTCGAGATTTTGATCCACCTCCTCAACATCGTCAACATCGTCAGGGTCCGGTATCGTCATCATCCAGGTACGTATATGGCCATCCAAGTGAGCACTGTAGATTGTACCCAGCGACTGCGCGCCACCCATGACAGGCCCAAGTGAACGACAGCCACTTCCGCCGGCACCTCGCCAAGCCATGGTCGCGATCCTATTTCGGCCAATCTCAGCGCTGCGCGGACCAACGGGGTTTGCCAAACCGGGGCTACGCAGGCGTGTGATGATGGTACCGTCATGCATGTTCAGCAACAGCATCTCCTGATCGTTAGCCCAGACGAGGACATCGCCTGTACTACAGAGACCGGACGGTGACAGAAGCATGTTTGCTGTTTTAGGGTGCTGGTTTTGGATAAGCGATCCAAAGCTGGCGAGGGTATTCGCGCCTGTGTCAGCGTCCCAGACTCGAATTTTGCGATCCAAGCCGGCGGTGACAATGTATCTGCCATCGTCTGTCCACTTGATGCAATTGACCGCCTCATCGTGGGCCTGGGCCGAGGCGCGGAAGTGCGGGTGGCGAGTCCAGTCGGCACCATTCGCCGCTGCGAGCGTGAATCGATGAACAACGCCAAGCGAGTCTTCCTGGTCAAGCTGAGCGACGACGCCCCCTGCACGCCGAATGTCCCATATGCGCACTTTGCCATCGGCATGGCCACTGGCGAGTATATGCTCGTGTTGCGGGCTCCAGGTTGTGCTGAGAACCGGCCCTCCATGTGCCACGAGCGCTTGCACGGCGGCACCAGATTTCAGGTCGACCAGTCGCACATTGGAATGCTGAGTAGCGCATGCCACGAGCAAATGATCCGCCACGGGACTCATTGAGTGCGAGTAAATCGTGGCATTCAGAGGGAACTCGGCTGACAAGGCCGCACGCGGCGTTGACCACAACTTCAACGTCTTGTCGAACGAGCTGGACAAGAACGCGCCAGAGTCGAATGGATAGAACGCCAGATGCGTGACGCCGTGACTATGACCCCTATTACTGCTGCTACGCGCATCTTGTGTCGAGCGCGCAATTGCCAATGCGGGCTTGAAAGTGTGTAGTGTGTGAGGGCTCGGCGCGCTTTCCAGGTCCCAGATCTTGATGGAGCCGTCGGCGCCGCCTGATATCATGAGGCGTCCGTCAAACTTGTCGACATCGAGGGCGCTGACACCGGCGCCGTGCGCGCGGATATTATGTGCTCTCTCTTCGACAACAGGGGGCGGGTTGCCTCGCGTCAGCCCTTGCGAGGTTAGAATATCTCCATTGAAGCGATGTTGTGGCGCAGGCGCAAAGGTGTGGATGAGGTCGCTCGCGACGCTGCGAGCGAAGTCTTGGGCTCGTAGGTCGCCTGTTTCACGAGCGAGGAGACGAGTCTGCATTCATTTGGTTTCTACGACAGCGACGGCTGTCGAATTTCTTCCTTGGATGCTTGACGAGATGAAAGCTCGCAAGTGTATTAGAGCGCCGAATATAGTGAGTGAGTGGGTCTTGACTACTGCTGGACCCAGCTCGCATTCCCTGCACTTATTTATTGCAACTTGCAGCATCGTTCACCATTTCGTCGTGGCACAAAATACAACTGAAATGGTATCTACCGACTTCAAAATAATTGCATGTTCGTGACAAGTCCAGCAAGGCATTAGTTTCGCCGGCAGGAACGATGAGTTCCTTAGAGGACGAGCCCCTTGGGCACCAGCAAACGCCTGATTTTGACTCTCCGCCTCCGGCGTCTGGCATCGATGCGCTTGATGACCTTCACCAAGCCGAAACAAATCGAAGCAAGCGTCGTGTTGCCACTGTTTACGACGCCGTCGCTGGTGAGTCGCGCAATCCAGACTGCGGCTTGCGAAAGCCGATGCTGACGCTACGTAGGCAAACTCTCGCATCACAGGGGCCCTCTATACAAAGGCGAGGACAGCAAGCCCGCACTCGTTACCAAGTACCCGCATCGCGAGTCAAAGTATGGGCCGGATGAGGTTCTTTTCCGGCGCAAAGACGCTCCCCAACGTTACGAAGAGAGTGACATCTATTATGCGCACGAGAGGGACCTCCCTCGGGGCGGCCGCGGTGTCTTGCCCGAAAGCGACTTGCTCAAAGCCGTCCACGACTACTCTGGGCAGTTCTACTCACGTATGCGACGTCGTGGAAATGCTGCGTCGCAGAGCTACAATATAGACGAGGCCAGCATGGATGAGACAGCCTTGCTCGCGTTTGGCATCCTACTCGAGGAAGCTGGTCGCGACGTCCTGGGCAAGAGGGGCGACATGGTGTTCACGGAGGGCGTCGAGCCGGACGACCAGGACGAAGAGCCCTCGGAACGCAACGACGAGCAGATTATCGCCGACACTGTCGGGCCGCTGGATGGCCTTTCTGGCCAATCCCAGACGAAGAAGGCATCGAAGAGACGCAGAGTCGAAAGCCCGAACCGGTCGAATTCATGACGGTTGCTTGCTACTTACCTCTACCACGCCGTTTCTCTCTTGCTAATCTCGCTGCAATATCTTGCATAAGTCATTGCAAATGTGACTCTGTTGCGCTGCCTACGCTGTCCATGTGTGACTGACGTCCTCCAAACGGCATCGGGGTCGTTGTCAGCTTTCTGCCATGAAACACCGCTCCGAGATTAAAAACGAGTATTTACTAGACTCGGAGGGTTAACCCATGGTTCTTGTTCAGACTAATAAGACTATGACAAAACAGCCGTCTCGTTGATATAGGGCAGTGCTACTTCAAGTCTCGAGTACCTTTGCGCTTTCGCCGGTGCTCCCCCATGTCAGCGGGCCTTTACTCCTGCACAATGTACGAGAGATACCCTCGGCTTAACTACAGCTGTTTACCATTCTCTCTTGCATATATCCCCAGCAAGTCATGCGAGTCTCAGGCTCAGCCTACCACTGTCTGGTAATGCACATCATATCAACGAACACGCAATCGTGTCTGACCGGTGCTCTGCCGCATGCATATGGGTGACTCCTCAAATTCATATACCAATAATGTATACAGCGTTTTCTAATAATGGAGACATATGGGAGACATGGGGACTTGAACAATCTCAAGCATCGACGCTGCGAGCCACGAGCTCGTATCATTCTCGCCTGTGCAGGCATAAATAGCCAAGAGACGGTGTCTCGATACGGAAGATATAATATGCTACAACTTAACAAGGATAGCAAAAAAAAATTCTGAGAGTCTACATTTACAACTTCGACCAGCTACATGGTATTTTCATTACGATCCTGGCAGGCAGGCGGCTCTCTGCTCGGTGATCTCGGCAGGATGGACCGGAACTATTGACAAAGTCTTGCGTCACCTAGGTAATGAGGGCGGTTCCATGGAAATTATCATGAGAAAACAAGTCAAATTGCAGCGTGTGTCAAGTACATATTCATTACTCGACCAATCACGCAAAAGCCGAACAGCCCACGTCTGCAACGTATCTGCGCCGGAAATTAAGAAGATGGCAGACTTTGAACGCCACAAACAGGAAAGGAAGGGGCGTGTCTGCCCGAACAGGCCCAGGAAAAGAGTCTCAGAGGGGGGTACAATGCCAAAAGAGCCGTCACGGCGAAGTGGGCAAGGGGTCTTCCCTTTTCTGCGACCGCTCATTTGCTCAAAACGAGTCAAAATTTGGTGGCTTTTGGGCCGACCAACCGGGCCGGGCGTCAACCAACCGTTGTCGTGAGAAGTCTGCAGCATGTGAGCACATGGCTGGGATCTAATGCACCGCACGGGGCCCTCTTGATCCTTTCAAGACACAGGGCAAACAGAGCTGCAAGTTTCGCCGTTGCCAACTTACATGTCACCGCCGCAGGCCGGGGAGTCGCGATGTAGCAATATGAACTTTTGGAAGCACGCCACAACTGCTGAGATGCGTCGTCTCAATCTCCTTTGACGGCCAGCTACGCACACCCCGTGCACCCATGGTACTGGTAAGGGTCTCGTGAGCTCATGGGCCTTGACAGTGAAATGGCAGTGAACTGCCAGGTTTAGAAGAGGGGCATCATCGCATTCAGAAACGAAAGGCGCAACGCAGGAGACCTTGGCAAGTAACGTTGAATGTTTGCTTTGTTGGTCTGACGTGGTGGCGTAAATTTGGCCGAGTTTCTTTTGTGTAAAAGAAAATATGGAAAAAAAAAAAGGAAAAAAAAAAGAGCAACTCTTCGCTTATTCCTGTCCACCCTCTGTGCGCCTTGGGTTTGAGATGGTGCATATGAGCGGTGTCATGTGCCGTCGCGACGAGGTATTCGCACTGGCTATCTCCGCCACACTCGGATACCTTTCCGTACGATCTTTCGGAGATTTATGAAGGGGGGGCGGGTGGTTCTCAGTGACGCCTTGGTGGCGAATTTCATGCGCTCTTTTACATGTCAATAATACGCACCGAGTATCCGTACGAATTACGGATTCCTCCGTACGGATACTTTCGCACTCTTTGCTGCACTGGTAGTTTGTGTCTCATGTTTGAGACTTTGGCTCAACGGCTTTGGCAACTACTCATTCCTCCGCACTCGTACCCCATACGGATATTCGCGCTTCTCTTCATTCTTCTCCCTCTTTTTTCATGTGCCTCTGGGGTGGCAAGGCACGCCACCTGCATGCATGTCGTGCTGGCGACGTCGGCGACGTGGCTGTCACCTGTCACCGACATGCTCATGGCCAGCGCCCGTCTGCAGAACCACGCAACCCAAGACATCTCTCGTCCCTTTTTTTTTGGTCTCCTGTGAGCTAACTAATGACAGCCCAACTGACGAATTGACGCATTGACGAAATAGCAACAACGTCTTTTTGCTATGGACAAATATGGGCCGTTGCTTGTAAAATATTGTCTGATCAGCAGAAAAGCAAGTCGGCTTCATTTGCACCACGCGATAGTTGCTTTTGCTTTCCGCAACGCCAGTGAAACACTGGAAAAGCTGTGGCTGTCAATGGGCTTGCATGTGCTGCCAGCCTGAATCTTTTGTTGCGACATTCCTTGGTATATAATTCCTTTTTTGGAGGCTCTGTCAAGCGCTGGTTCAGGTGCGAAAAGAGAAAAGGGGACATGTTTGACTTGCGAGAATTATTGCAACGAGAAGAACAGGTCGCAAAATATATTCTTTCTTTTTTTTTCTGAGTTGTGACAGAATCACTGGGGAAGCCGCCACGCTGACCCAGGAGCAAGGGTAGGTAGGGTAGCAGCCTCCAATGTGATGGGGTGAATCTTGCATGACACCGCTGCGCATCTAGAAATCAAGTCTCAGGCTCAGATACATGATTCAAAATCGCGTTCGAAATTACAGATGACTCGATACCAAACGACGGTCCGAGACATTTCCTTGCTTCTGAAAGATGAATATCTGGCTGGGCAGGGAGATACGTACCGCAGCTTTCATCATGGCTCAGCCAGATTTCTCAGTATCGAGTATAACGTACCCAATAAAGCACATTGCATGTCCTTTTCTTGCTTTGTTACCGACTACAGAGCATCGGGTCAGGCACGAAACGACGTGGACTCGGTTCCCATCCATGTACAAACGGCATCGTCGATTCGTATGCATCTCACTTCAGTCAGCCTCAATGTCGTGCATTGCTTTTTTTTCTTTTCGGCTTATAGTCTGCATCTTCATTAATCGGGGAAGGTCTTCCGGGCAACTACAGCCTGGTCGGAGGTTGTACTTATCGCTGGGCAAGGTAAAACACCGTCATCCACCATTGATGCTAACGTTAGCATTGGTTGTCCATGGACATATTCGCATGATTTTCTACATTCCATCCCCTTTCTATGTAATCCGGCCCCTCCGATGCAACTGGTGTCATGTCACTTGTTACTATTCGAGGTTTTATCGTACAGCGAATGGGTAATCGGATTGAACAGTCGTCGCAAAATGGCCGTGTTTCGCCGACGAGGACGTAATCTTGCCACTGCGCGGCCGTCAAGTTTGAGGCTCAACTAGTTCGGTACTTTCAAGTCTGTAAGCCACCAAATTCGGGGACTAGAAGCATTGTCTCAATTGAGAAACATTGATCAGATACCAAGTGCTTGTGTACCTCACAATACGGAGAGAAGTGTACAATGTTTCAGCGGCGCTCATCCCCGGCATCTACTATGCCTCAAGACTACATTCATCTGCCGTACATTTTTCCATCCAAAGCCAAGATCAAACTTTTAGATAATAGCTCAAGACAGTGGCTGGGTGGCAAATAAATCGGGAGCTCCGACGTCTGGCGAGACTTACAGAGGTTTTTGGCATCACGGGGCATGGATTCCAATGAGACCGTACTCCGTACCGCCCTTCTGGAACCATTGGGGGATCTGCCGAGTCCCCCCAAGCTCTTGCCAGGTGTACCCAGTTGAGAAGTGACGAGGAACGTCATTCTGTGCCAGGAAGTTGGGAACCCAGCCACTCCCGGTAGTGTTGAGAGACATGGGGGCTTCGGATGCAAGCGTTCCGTGGTCGAGTCACAGGATTGTATTTAACGTGGCTGGACTCTAATAAAAATCCAATTGCTCTTGAAGATTTGGCGTGTAACCACGGAGTATTCTGTACTCTGTAAGAGCGATTGATATATCTGTATTGGTGTTCCTGTCGCTGTCCTTTGCTCGGCTGGGCTCGGAGAGTGCTTACTATTGGAACTGCTAAGAAGCGCAACGGCACGCCACATAAATAATTCGACGGTGGGTTTCCGCTTCCGTGCGCGCATTGCCCGGGCGCTCTCCGTGCACGTCCTTCATTCCAGAGTCCTCGAACCGAGTCTTTCTAGTGCCTCGAGAAGGTCGCGCTGGTCCCGGTTTTGTGGTAAACGTCCCCCAATGCTACCTTGTAATAACCGGGCTAGCGGCGCGACTGGGGGCCGGTGAAACAGTCGACGAATGATATTCTCTGCTCGTTGCTTGAGTGGCTGGCTGGTGTCAATACTCTGAATAACCAGTAGCAGTTTGGGGACGGCAGTCGAATAGCATGAGGCGAGCCAATGCATCGGGTAACGTAGCCTATCGTCACATGGGGTGGTGGGCAAGACATCGCGGGTGACTGTTCCAGGTGAGCGAAACACGGTGTTCTCAACGCTTAAAACATGAGCCCGGCAATCCCGGGTAGCGCGGTCGCGATATTGTGAGGAACATGGATAAGCCAATTGCAGTGGAGGGCATTATTCGTCAATAGCCAAACATATATCTGGGGAAGCGATGACAACATTGTGCTGTTGCATTTGGTAGCCTTGTTCTCGCTTGTCCTTCGCATAATCACTAATAAAACGACCGTCTCGTATTATCAGTAGCATGGTGTTGAGCGGATGCGCGTGCGATTGGATGGGAAGTGCCGGTCAAATTTATCGATGCGACGATGAACATGTCAATTTACAGGGACCACCCTGCTGCTGTTGGCCACGAGGACGTGTCTCTTGGGGGCTGTGAAGGTACATTCCTACTGTATCTGTATCACTAGGCAAGAGTGATCGGTTGAGTATGTATGAATCTCATGACATAGTTACTGGCGAGGATATGCCCTGTCCATAGGAAGCGACGCCGATCAGGTAGCTAGGCATGCGGGTGACGAACCAAATGCAGCGCCGGTAAAGGAGACGATAAATGAGATTGATTCTTGATTATTGGAAGATAATCAGAGTTGGTAATACATGTATTGGTTCATGGTCATCTACAAATTAAGTACGAAGAGCGCCCTTTCTTTTTTATGCCGCCCGCTAATAAGTAAACCAGATAGAGTGATGGATAACCCCTTTTCTGAAAAGCCGTAAATGTCTTGCCGTCGAGTCTATTTTGGTCTCCGATTAGAGTCTGGGAATGACAGTTGGGCATGGCTAGTACTGACCCAGGCTGATCCCCGGTCAGTAACTAGGTAGGACCTGACAGACGGGACAACAGAGCTACCAGTAGGATGGTTCGGCAGGCTGATAAGGCAAAGGCCCCTTTATTACCCAGTAAGGTTTGTGATTTTTCGCTTGGTTGCAGCGCCACCCCTAGCAGTTCCGCGGGGGGGGGGGGGGCTTGTGACGACGCACCAGGTTACCCCTTTGCCCCTCTCCTCGCTCCGGTCCGCAGTGGGCTACCCAGCTGGGGAAGTAGTATGTGCGCCACTGGACACTAATAAAATAGAGCTGGCGAGAAGAGGACCTGCAGCAGTCTAAATTATAAAATCCCGGCCGTCATGCGCGTAAAGGCGCAAGCAGAGGCGGAGAGAGGCGTGATGAGAGGTATGAGAACAAGAGACGGCTGCGGGGGGTGGTGACGGGCTGCATATGGGTGGATTCGGAAGCAGATTGGTCTGGAGAGATGATGTTGATCAGCAAGATATGTGTTGGGATGTCATAACGGGCGCAAGGAGCTGCAGGATTTGTGAGAGCAGCCAGCGCGGTGGATTTGCGTCGAAGCGGTTTGTGTAGGTTGACTGAGGCAATGACAGTGATGTTTGCTGCACAGGGCAATTAATTAACTTGGTACCTGCAATAGATGCCTACCACTGCTACCTTGCAGGGAAGTAACCGACGCGCTGCGGGCTGTGGCTGAATGCTGCTGTAACGTGTACCCGGAGGTAGGGGAGTATCTGCACTGATATCCTCGCCTATCAGCTCCCAAGGGGTTCTGTGCGTGGCGAACAGATGCTGACGGCTGGCATGCTTGGTCCGTTTAGCCAATGGCAAGCAAGCCTGCTCTGCAATGGCCCTGTGCCCCTCGCCAGTTGCGACAGTGCAAGCAGGCGGCCGCAGGCACACTATATTAAACTTAGAGAAAATTCTAGCGGAAAAGACGGAAATACGATAACCATGCGCAATTGATCAAAAGGGTACGAGTCCATAATTGAAATTGGCGCAAAAAGGACGCGTGCTGGATAAAAGAGGGGAGTTTGCGCGCAATCTCGTGTGGGTGTCGAAATGAACGGAGACGAGCACCAAACGGGGGTCCAGCGCCGGCCCAAGTGGTAGCTCTTTATTTAGTAGTACCAGGACGTCTAGAAGCATAAAGTTCCGAATGGAATGCTGGTCTAGAGATGAGTATCGGGAAGCAAGCCGTTCTGCATAGATGCAGCACGGGTGTTTGCGAGAGTTTTGGCCGTGCCATTGTAGTTAAACCTAACACCTCAAGTAGGTGTACTCCGTAGGTAGGTAGGTAGGTAGGTACTAACGAATATGGTACCAACCCAATCTTACTAAGTACCTAGGTGCCTGGTAGGCAGGTAGGTACCTTAGGCAGGTACTGTACGTACTGTACGTACTGTACGAAGGTACAAAATCCGCACAAACAGGTTTCCGTTTGCACACAACACCACAGCTCACACCGCCTACACAACCAAGGCTCACATCGTCAGCTTCACTTTCACTACCTGCAACCTCGGTTGATGCCCATCGCCGGCGTCCCCCATCCGCCTCCTCCCCGGTGTCACCGAGATGCGATGTGCAGTCTAACTAGTTGACTATCCTCCTGCAGCCCCCAGCAGTCTAGGCAGTTGATCCGTACGTCGCTACCCGTACTTGTCCCGCAGCGCCACGCGGTTGGCACCACCCCATCATCAGAGTGAGCACCACTCCTCGCAACAATGACGGAACTTGCCAACTAACCGACTCAGCACGCTGCTAGCTCGCCCCTCACCTCCCTCCTTACCCCATTCTCGAATTTTCTTGGCCATCGACTCATTACAGCGACCACCCAGACCGACTTGGCGACGGAGCGCGGCCCATGCATCATGACCCTTGTCCGCTGGCAGACAACCCTTGCCTAGGCAGCCCAGCCTGGCAATTGGGCTTTGTTAGCTCGTCCCGCACTGGCGAAGAAAAGGAAAAAAACAAGACAGAACGAGACAGAAAAGCACCAGACATTTGCTAGCCCACACCGTGGAGGACCTGGTACTCGCAGCCTTGGGCCCTTGGTCTTTGCGTTTCTGTGTCTTTGTGTCTTCGCGTCAAGTATTACCAGTACGGCAGCTTACCGTCTTTTGTCGCTGCCGCCACGAGCCACCACAGACGCAGCTATAGGTATTAGCCATGGTACCGACTACCGACTCACCGTCCTAAAAAGCGCACTTTCTGGCAAGTTGTCTACCAGGTACCTAACTAGGTACTACCTACTGAGCCCATTATATGGATAGGTACGGAGTACATTGTACGCTCCGTTGTACCTTGCACGCCTTGCAGCTCCTTTGCGCACACCCAGCACAACACTCCCGCAACCACGATTTTCAGCCACGCACGGCATTGCATTGTACATGCATCTCACACAGCTGCTGCTCGCTTCTTCCAGCTAACTAAGCAGTTGGCCTGCAGACCTAGTTACCCGTTTACCGTCTGCTGTTCCATCTCGCTCGCGCGCCCGGTCCATCACAGACAGATCTGCTGCCCTGGCCTCTGCTCCATTGCGAACCCCGTCAGCCGCTCCTCTCGCCGCCAGTACTCCGTATTATTAGTTACGGTCCACGGTGACGGTCCACGGATACTGGTGTCTGCTGTCTGCTGGTATTAGCGCTCGCGCACTTTCTGTGCCCTGCCCCGGCCGCCGCTGGCCTCACCTCCTTCTTGATCCTTCCTTCTCTTGGGATCCCCCTCTTCCACCCCCCCTTCGGCCCTGCTCTCTCTTGCATATTCATGCCCAACACACCCGCTGGCCCTGCAGCCCACCTACACCGTTGCTGCCACCATACAAGTACCGCCGCTTCTGCTCCGTCCCTGCGGCCGCTGGCGCAAACACCCGTACGCCGCATCGCAACTTTCTGCGCGCCGCCTTTTGCCATAGCTATTAGCGGTACACGGCCACGGCCCATCACTCGCCACCGCAACCCGACCCGACACAATCCCTGTCCTCTCTAAAGTGGTACGGCTCCTGCTCTTCAGCCCGCAAAAGGCAAGCTTTGTTTGGCCCTGTCTCTCCGCGACACGCCGCCCCACACGCCGCCGCTCTGCTTTGCGCTTCTCGTCCTTCTTGACCTTCAACTCCAACCACGAGCGCCTCGTTTTTTCTTGCTGATCTTGAATCCTTTCCGGTGTCTGTCGTTTCACCGCTTCCAACCTCGTCTTCGCCTTTTCCTTGCCCCCATTTTCCTGCGTCCTCTTGCTGCGCTTCCCCTCGGCGCGTCCCAGTCCTTCACTCAACTTCATCGTTTCCCTGCCGTGTCACACACAGTTCATTCTATCCGTACTACAGACGCTACCAGTACTTCTCCTCCCGCCAGCATAGCCTTTGCTTGTCTGGTCACTGACAGCACCCCAAGCCACGTCGTCGCCCAACCCCATGTCGGCCAGCTAGGCTGCGAGACCACACCTTTCAGCCGCCTCCTTCAGATCCGATCCCATAGACTCCCCCAAGGCCGCGATATCGCGACACCCGCCTTGGCTCTTCCCGTCGCGTCGTCTCGGCTCCCGTCCATGGCTCCCTGCCTCGCCTGGTCCTAGCTTTGCCACTCGACTCACCCACGGCTATGAGCCTGTGTGTCTCTGGCCCTGTCTACAATACACAAAGATGGATCCAGCTTCCCGTGAGAGCAAACGGCTTCGTCTGCCCTCGTGGTCTAGTACCACCTCGCAACAGCCAACCACGTTACCGCTCCCGCACTCCGCGGCTCATTTGCATCAACCCTCCCATTCTCAGCTACCATCCTCTGCTGCTCCCGGATATTCGTCCTACCAGCCCCGGCACGCCGAGATCTCTCCAGGTCATCCTTCCACCTCAGGGCATGGCCTTTTGCACCATCCTGACGTCGACCGTCGCCACCACGAACAAGAGCCTCTCGCTCCCATGCACGACCACTATCGCCATCCGCAGTCCCAACCGCAGCAGCCGCCGCCTCACTCACCGGCCCAGCCGCAGTACCCTTCTTATTCCTCCCGAGACTCCTTGACAAAACGAGAAGGTCCCGAAGACGGCCGTCGCCCGACATCGGGCAGCCATGGTCTTGACGGCGTCCATGGCTCGGCTTCGCATCACTCTGCCCCTCCCCCGCTTCCGCACTCTTACCCTTCTGAGCCCCAACGCCATGTCAACTACGACTCTACTCAGCTTCCTCCGACGCCGTCGTACCGCCATAATACTGGGTCTTCATCAATGCAGCCCCCTCAGCCGTATGAAAGCCAGAGCCAGTCCGCCTACGCGTCCGCCGGAGAGCAGTCAATGTATGGCGGCATGTATACGTCCTCAAGCGTGGCACCGGCAAAGAAGAAGAATACAAGAGCATCCCAGGTATGAACTGTACCCTATTATTCGGCTCGTCTTCCACATCTAATTGTCAACCAGGCTTGCGACTCGTGCCGTCAACTGAAAGCGAAATGCGACGAATTAAGACCCTGTAAAACATGCAGAGACAGAGGGACCGAGTGCAAATATCGCGATCCACCGCCCAAAGTGTCAGTCTTGCTCATTAGTCTTGAACTTCGTCCGCTGTAGTACTGATTCATGAATTGTAGCGCCGACAAAACCCAATCGGATATCCTCGAGGGTATCGCCCTCCTGCAAAATCAGCTATCATCTCTGACTGCTGACCTATCTACTCTCACTGGTCATTTTGCAAATATGAACGAACGCATGACAAGAATGGAAGCGTGCGTCATGCCCAAAACTGACCTCATTGACCCTACTCCGAACATGAACTCGGTAGTCGAAGACGAGTGTAAACCTGAGCGCACACCGCTCAATGGAAACGAAATGGTCAATTACTCGTCGCAGGACAATGGTGCCGCCGGAACCGATCAAACGATGTTGCCTGAAGACGAGCTCGAGACCGAGCCCGGCCCCCCACCCCCCGTTGGCGAGCCCGCCATTCCCATAAACCATACCACGCTGGCCGGACTTTTACTCGACTGGCCATCTATTCAAGAGATGACGAAACATCATACCGAACGAGAGGGCATAACCTATGTGGGAGAATATCCCATCAGCCAAGAACAGAATCGAGGCTTGCTGATTGTGTATGGGCGTGGGGAAGACAACAGAATGTCACGGAAGCAGCGCGAACGTGAACATGACCAGCAAAGCGTTGACATGCCCGACGACTCATCCGACTCTCCATCGCCCTCTATAGTGACCGAAGCAGCGGACTGGGGCACTATGGGTGGCCTTGGTCCGTATGATCAGATCGACTATAGAAGCGGTGTTCTCGGCCCTGACGGCAACCCCGACTTTTCCGAGGCCAAGGTATGGTCATATGTCGAGAGCTTCAAGGAAAACATTCTCAATATGCATCCAATCGTACAACCTCCAATACTTGATCAATGGGTGCGCCAATTCCTCGACTCCTTCCCCATACAAGGGAACAAACATATTGGCAAGACGAGCACAGCTTGGGCCGTGAGCAGCTCCTTCGAAACTACTGGTTTAAAGCGCAAGCGGTCATCCCCGGGGCCGCCCGACAACACGGAGAGTTCGTCAGCGGCATCGCCCACTGCTAGGACCGGTCGACCCAATAGAACGATACACACCGCACTCGTCCTGACTATATTGGCACTCGGGAAGGTATGCCAACATCGAGACTATGTGCCCGACGCCCTCCACGTTGGTGATCCAATGCCCCACGGAAGGTTTCAAATCAATGGCATCCCTCAATCGCCAAAGGGTTCGCCGCCCAGCGATACGCCACGCTCACAATCATCAAATTTAGCATCCCCTCATGAGCAGGAGCGTCCGAATCATGGCCGTCGTTCGTCCCTGTCCGGTAACCCTCGGGCAAGTCTGCTAAAGAAGAATTACGAGAACATTCCTGGCCTGGAATACTTTGCCTTTGCAACCGACATCCTGGGCAACCACTACGGATCCTATAATAATATGAAAAACGTGTATGCCCAAATTTTTGCTGGTCTCTATCAAGGTCAGCTCGGCCGGCCTTTGGAGAGTTTTGCATTCATCCAAGGCGCCGGACACAAACTCCAGGTGATAATGCGGCCCAGCCTGGAGAAGCTCAAGAGGTGCAAAACTGAGCGGAAGTTTATCAATGATCACAAGTACAACCAGCTCTCGCTGGCGTTTTGGACCTGCCTGCAACTGGAGAGTGACTTACTTGCTGAACTTCCTTGCCCCCCTTCAGGCCTCTTGAGTTACGAGAATGACATCCCCCACCCCAACATGAGCTTACTCGAGGGGTTCGCACAGCCTGTTCTCGACAGTTATCTCGGCCAGCTCTACCTACGAACGCATCTCAACTGCATCCACCGCATGTTTTATGGGCCGGGAGATCCAACGAAAAACGGTATACTGGATATGCCATACAAGAATGTCGACTTTGTCTCCGCTGCGGTTTCTGGAATGGAATGGGTCGCGAAAAGTCTCGTATTTAGGGAAGAGGATCCTCCTGCCACTGACATTCTGGCTGCAAGACTTCGTGCCAAGTACTGGGGTGCTCAAGTTCTGACCTATCGACCCTTTTTGAGGCAGATGTTGCAATTTTCATTCGCCAAGAACCACCCGACCATTGGACAGCCGCCCTCATCAGAGTTTCGCGCCGAAGTCGAAGCGCCGCGCATCGACCCCCAGGCAAGAAGCGTGGAGGACTTGGATCCGCACATTCTCGTTCTCTCCCAGAAGGCCATTAAAGCTCTGATTGAGAGCACCAGGGCTTTCCATGGGCTGGGCGACAAACGGCCGATCATTACGAGTGTGTTTGGCACTGCGCACGCGCAGTGGGGCAACTTACTTGTCTTGTCTGCTGCGTTCAGAGACCCGATCATGGGCGCATACGTTGACGAAAAGCTTCTACGCCACTTGTTCCAGAAGACGATTGCCTTTTTGCGACAATCAGCTACGGCCACGAGCTCACTCCGCATCGACATGCACATTTTGGAAGGCATTCAACATGACTTTTGGGGCATCGAACCTTCCTACAGCAGCAACTATAATGGCGCATCGCATCCGGCTGGCAGTGCGCAGACGACGACAGCGCGCATGTCATCGGATAGCATTGATATGCCGCCACCGAGAAACGCTATTGAAGGCGAAGCAACATCGCAATTGCACAACTATCGTTCGACACCAGCGGCCGGGTGAGGCTTGCTACACGATGCCCATACCACCATCTTCTTGCGTGTAATGTGAAAACGGCCTCGACACTGCTTGTGCCCATGACGGAGCGACGACAATACACCTTTTGTTTTCTTGTTTCTTATCTGTTATCCCTTGTCCGTGCTCGTGAGCCCCGCGCGTTCTGTTCGACTTGTCGTTTTTATTCCCTTGCTTCATGCATCATGGCGAGCGACAGTTTTGCATGGCATGCATTCTCTCGTTCTACCCTCTATTCCAACTTGTTTTCTACTTCTATCATACATATATCTGGGTTGTACGTTTTCCTCGTTTCAATTTCCTTTGTACCGTTGACACACATATATATATGCAATGCCGTTGTTACCGAGTTCCGGACAATATTCTTATACCATCCTCAGGCTTGCTTGACTATTTTTCTTCTACTGTACTATTCCAATTTGTCATGGCTCTGCCATTTTGCTTCAATGTGCTTCAACATGTTTCAATGGTATTCTTTTGTTCTTTTTTTTTCTCCCCTTTGTATTTGGCGTGGCGAGCTTGAAAAGATACCACCGGAGGATACCCCATTTTCGTGCGGGCAGAGAGCTCTTGATATTTGCCCCTTGTGTTAATGCAATACGGGCGGAGCAACGAGCGGCCTTGTTTTTCTCTTGTTTTGAATTGGATATAGATGAAGTATCAGAATCAGAATGAAGAAGATTGAACCACCAATTGTTCGATTGCAACGTTGCTGGTTTTTCCGTTTGTACTGCTTGTTTTACGTTGACTTTGCATGGCTATTCACAAATGTCACAATCTTGCTTCAACTTGTATCATAGTCTTGTACATTTCTGGCATATGAATTTTATAGTCCATCATCGTCATTGGACCAAACAATTCGTCTAATTTTAGGACCATTTTGAAAAAAAGAAAAGCATGCAACGCCATTGTCTGCAATGCAAACGCCTCGAAAACGCCACCCTGAAAAAAAAAAGCCAAAAAGTAGCAAGTCAAAACATGCGAGGAGGTATGATGCTGCTCCGTTGTAGCAGCAATAAAGTAAAGAAAACTGCTCCCCCCCCCCCCCCCCCCCCTTTTCCTCTCTCGTGCTCTCAAACGAACCCCAGGATTAGGCTGTCGAGCATACCGCCCGTCTGGCCAGCGACCTGGGCGCGGTTCACCTCTGCGCGGACGCGCCGGTGGAGGGTGCGAAACCCGGCAGCCAGCGGGGCCGAGGCGTCGGCGTACTCGGCGTAGAGGTCGAGCAGGTGCAGGCCGACCTCGACGCAGACGCTCACGTAGCGGGGATCGCAGACGTGCGCGCAGACCCACTGGAGGACGGGCAGGACGTCGTTCTCGTCGCGGCGCTCGAGGGCGTCGCGGACGGCGCCGCGGTGGCGGAGCGTCGAGCAGCAGCGCGAGGGCGCTC
>NW_006271969.1:2838855-2850436 GCF_000225605.1 Cordyceps militaris CM01
CGCGGTCGACGACGCGATCGAGCGCGGCGCCGTAACCGCGCGTGCCGCAGGTCCGCCTGCCAGGCGCGCNCCTTTTTGCGACTGCTGCTGGTGCGCGGATCCGCGTTGGCAATGACGACGTCGGCGCCCTCGCCGACGAGGTCGAGACGGTGCTGGGCGGCGGCGCGGCGCTTGCGGCGGGCCTTGTGCGCGTCGAGGCTGTCGGCGCGGCCGGCGACGAGGGCGTCCATTTCGCGCTCGCGCTGCTTCTCGCGGCTGGCCTCGGGCCCGGTGAGGCGCGTGCGGAGGGAGAGCACGCCCGACTGCATGCCGACGGCGAGATGGCGGTCGGTGGGCAGCACGGCGTTGTCGTCGGCGGAGTCGCCGCTGCCGCTGGAGGAGGGGGAGGGGATGACCTCGACGGCGAGGATGGGCGAGGGGTACTTGACGCTGCTGACAACGTGCCAGGCCGTCGTCTCAAAGACCTTGACGTGGCCCTCGAGGCCGCCGGTGACGACGCGGCGCCCGCCCGAGGCCAGGCTCAGCGACGTGACCGTCTTTTGGTGGTTGGTAATCATGTGCAGCGGGCGCGCGGCGACGAGGTCGAGCACGCTGACCGAGGACCCTGCGGCCGCGAGCACCGTGGTGCCGCTCGGCAACGCCAGCACGTCCTCGACGGGGGCGGCGTGCTTGAACGTCATGGTCGCGGCGCGGCTGCTGGTGCGCGGGTCCCAGAGCTTGACCGTCGCGTCGTAGCTGCCCGAGACGAGCATGCCGCTGGTGGCGCCGGGCAGGAACCGCGCGCAGCGGACGTAGTCGGCGTGGCCGGCAAACGTGGCCACGGGGTCCCCGCTGGGGAGGTCCCAGAGGCGGACCGTCTTGTCGTCCGAGGCGCTGAGCAGCGCCGTCGGGTCGGTGGGGGAGAAGCGCGTCGCCCACACGGGCTGCTTGTGGTGCGTCCACGTCCGCAGGATGGCGCGCGAGTTGACGTCAAACACCTGCACCTTGCCCGTGTCGTCGCCCGCCACCAGCACCTTGCCGTCGCGGCGGATGTCGCCGCTGCGGGCCACGTCGCCGAAGCGGGTAATCGTCTTGAGCAGCTTGCGGGTGCGTGTCGAGTAGAGCTGCACGCGTGTGCCCGTGGTCACGGCGAAGAGGTCGGCGCTCCCGCAGGAAATGTGCGTCACCGGGTAGCTCGTCGGCGAGGGCATCAGCAGCTGGTTCTTAAAGGTGCGCCAGTAGCGCTGCTCGGCCGTCAACGGCGCCGGGCCCGCGGCCAGCTTTAGCTGCGGCAGCGGTCCGACTGGGGCCGCCATGGTGTGCGTGTGTAGCCGGGATGTCGGATTGGGTTGGAAACTCGTTTCCTCGGCTCGGTGGATTGCTGCTTCGTTTGGATATCGAGAACGAGGTGGCAAGTGGTTGAAAAAAAAAGGTGAAGGTGAAGGAACCCAACTTTTTTCTGCCGCCTTGGCGGTGAAGCACTTTTAGAGCTACTACCTAGCACTAGCTCTGCCACATTGCCTAACAAGGCACAGCCGCTTGAAACAAAGCAAAAGAAGGATTGGTACTTAGAATACAAAGTACATGATGTCAAATTCATATATGCATTTACCGCCCTCCATATCTTTCTAGTCTGTGAATATGATATAATGTCAAAATCTGCGCCGATCGAAACATCTCGCCACCTTGGCTGTTTGCTCCAGATATGATACATGAGCCAAAAAAAAAAGCCACTGATGCAAAAAAAGAATTTCAAATGAATCGAAGTATCAAGAATTTTAGTAGCCACCCCGGCGGCGCGACCTGCCGTTGCCAATATCGATACGTTGCATCTCTTCCGCCAGAGACAGCTCTGATCCGTTATTGGCACCGCTCATCAGCGGAATCTTAGCCGGGATTGGCGGTCCACTGCCATACTGCAGTGGTGAATAGTTCTCACTCGGGTAGTCGTACGAGCCACGGTGTGCAAGGCCCTGGCGGCCGTATGAGCCGTATGGGCTCTGCCTTTCCTGGTGGTTTTCCGTGTGGCTGGGAGCAAGTGGACTTGGCGCACCCGGAGACACGGATGCGCCGCGTGGGGGCTTCTTCTGCAAGCGAGTGCGGCCCCCGGTAGGTGCTGGCGGCGTGTGAGGCTCGTCGTGGCCATATGATGTTATCGGCGCCGTTTCGGCTCGCGAAAGTCGCATCTGTCTGCGTCCAGTCGGCGGCATGGGCTGGGCTCCGACTGGCGAGCGACGCAGGTTGTCAGCTGAAGCCGAATTTCGCCCAAGTTTAGGCTCGGGCTCGGGAGCCCACGATTCCATAGGCAGATGATCAGAGGGGTCAACTTCGCGCCCATCATGCATAACGATTTTTCCATTATGGTCTTTGTGATCCTGCCCAGAGAGCGCAGAGTTGGAAGAGCGAGACGATACCATGCTCGGGTTGAGCGCATCATAAGAATCGGGGCCAAATGGAACATCTGAAGCATGCTTTCCTTCATGGGCCTGCGGCGCGGGGCTCACAGACTTTCTAGGAATACTGTGTGCAGGGCTCGCAGACATGTTACCGCGGTGGCCTCGAAGTTGGACAGACTGGACGTCTTGGGGGCCTCCTGAGTATGTGACAGAACTTGGGTGCCTATCATGATGAGTCGGCGGCACGTAGGTTTGAGATGGCATCCCATAACTAGGAGGCGGTTCGCTTCTCTGGCGACCGCGAGCTGCCGAACCGTGTTGACTGGCGAGGCGGCTGTCGTACTGCCTCTCCTCATTAATGCGTTCTGAAACCTCGCGAGCCAGTCTAGGGTCCACGGTGTGTTGAAGCGACGCAGGAGGAGCGGGCAAAGCATACGTAGGGGCACGGAGGGGTTGTCCACTGCTTTGCCTGACGTGGTGGTGCTGCGGTGTACTGTGTGGGCTTCCACCGTAGCCATGACCTGGCATGGCGATTGGTGAGCCCTGGTAGCCACGATCGTAGTCTTGATCATCATAGTCCTCGTGGCTAGAAACGTAGCGCGGAGCTTGGTTGGGATAGCCTGGTGACGGCTGGGTCGAGTGCCTCTGGTAGGGGTTCGGGCTAGGGTCCCGCTCAAACGAAGGTTCGCCGTCGTGCATGCCTCTGTGAGAGGGATTCAAGGGTACGGGAGGCTCACTGTCATGCCTACTTCGGTACGAGGAGGTCATGGATGATGTTGGGGGCTCACTGTCATGCCTGCTTCTGCCCATTGGTGCTGTCAGGGGCTCGCTATCATGCCTGCTTCTATAGGAGGAGGTACCCGGTCCTGTGGGGGAGTCCGGCGCATCCTCGACCGTGGCATGTAATGAGCGGGTAGTATGAGGGGAACCATGGCTTGCTGGGCTGTGAGGTGATGGGGGTAGGTCATGATGCGAGTAGGACTGACGAGCAGACGAGGTCGAGGTTGTGTAGCGTTGAGCCTCGCTCCTCAAGACGTCGCGCCTCATGGGTGTTGAAGGACCAGCCTTTGTGGGTGATACCTGTGGCGACTCTTGGCCTATGCTGCTGTGGCGCGAACGATGAGCTGGCGGTGGCGGCGGGGGTTGAGCCACATCGAGAGAAGGCAGGTGTCTGTCTCCCATGTGCAGCTCATGGCGGTCAGATTGACTGTAGTGAGCTGGAGCATCCTGGAAATCGTAGGCAGTGCCATCGACTTGTCGCGGAGGAGTGTCGTAATGGTCTCTAGAGCGGTGCGGTTGACGACTGGGAGTGGTCGAGTAGCCGAGAGCGGCAGTGGCACCAGGCGACGTGCCGTATCCATCCCCCGATAGGTGTCGTGCACCCTGAGGCGTGTTGTTGTACTCCATGGCCTGGAGGGGGGACTGGTTGGGAATTATGCCAGAGTGGGAGGGCTGCTTGGCATGTCTCGGGGGCGTTTGCTGGTGGCCATAGTACTCCGGGTTCGAGGGTATGCTTGTGGCGACAGAAACGGGTACAGGTGCAGGCGCAGCTTCGCCGGTGACGGGATCGGAGGGCAGAGGGCGTCTCTTGACAGGGGAGGACCGCTGGCGGACCGAGTCGAGGTCCGCGACTGACGGCTGCATGGCCTTGACGGGCTTGTCAGGCTTGGGTCGTGAGTCGTAGAAGGTGATTTCTAGACGAATCTCGCCAGCATATTTGCCCTTGCAGGACAGGCTCTGCCATACGTCTGCTTGGCCACCGCCGGGGATAATGATAGTCTTGAGGTCGATCCAGGCCTCGCCGACAAGGTCGGTCCTCTTATCGTCGGTGAAGATGGAGATTTTAAGCTGGTAGTAGTCGGGAGAGTCGTGGACGGCAAATCGAAGTTCTTGGTCCCTGGAGATTACGAGTTAGCAGCGCGCCGTTGGGGACATTTGGAGAAAGCCGTAGCTGTCGAGGAGTTTGGGCTGCTTACCACTTGGGAGTCTGACCGCCGCGAATGTCAGTCGTCGTCTTCTTGGCCTCCTTGCCAAGTCGAGCAGCACAGTAGGGATCCTGCTTGCCAATCGTTTTGCGATTAGGCAGGTTCTTCGCGCGGTCGACGACGGCAACGAGAGTGCCAATGACGGGGCCGTCGACGGAGAGGTCCGCGTAGATGCCAGCAGTATGGGCTACACCCGTGTAGTGCGGGCGGCTGGCCGATGCCATGATGGCGAGTGTTTTGGTACAAGAAGATGATCTGGCGTCGTTGCTTTTTCTATGTCCAAGCACCACTCAATCGTCAAAGTGCGAGCTCGCTCCAAAGATAGTCGGCGGCGTGGAGGACGGCGAGCTACGGGTTTGTTTACTTTGACATTGGGGCCGACGCACGGTGAAAATGGCGGGGCCGTTTGTGCAGATCAGTTGTTGTCGGAATGGAGATGCGAGAAGAAGAAAGAGGGCGAAGCAGAGAAGAAGAAAGAAAATAAAGTTGGGAAATTGCAAGCCGTGTCTGGGCAGACAATGAGTGCATGCAAGAAAGAAGAATGCAAAAAATGGTTCGTCAGGAAGAAACGGATGATGGAGGTGCACGAGCTTGGATTGGGCGTTGTTCGATCCCTGGCCTGTTGCTTGGCGCCGATTTAGTGCAGCAGGGCCGTAAGGGCGTAAGGGTTAAGGGTTACCTCTCTTCCCTCCAGCCAGTGCCACGACGGCTCAGCTGGACTGGTTTCAGCAACAACGCAAGTCGAGCCAGTGGACGCATTGTCTTGGTTCATTTCCTTTGTGCCAGGGCCCCAGCGGCCAAGCGGCCTCTGCGAGCGTTACCTCCCTGTAAGGTGTGGCTGGGGAGGGGCTGCCAGGGCAGGAATCTGGGTGGCTGGGCAAACGGGTGACCTCAAACGGGTGACCTAGTACTCCGTAGAGCTGAACAAGTTGTTATCCGTGTCCGTACTAACTAATACAATAACTAGATGAACATGGAAATTAATAATTCGTCCAAACTTCGCCAGTGGTTACATATCAGTGCTATGCTCCGCTAAACATGGCCTGTCGCCTGGCCACCGCATGAAAGCCAAGCTCAGGGAGGCTGCATCCGGGTTTTGACTTTCAAGGTTTCATTTCCCTTGCTCTGAGTGTTTTGAAAAATTCTTCGCCTCTTTTGCTTGTAACTAATGGCCCTGTTGCTCAGCCCTCGTTTATGCTTTGTTGACATTGTTCCCCGTTATTAACTTAGGTAGTTACCCTCAACCGCGTTGTAGCCACTCTGCTAGCGTCTAAAGTTCGCAGCCCAAACCAAAAACATCAGCCCACGCGTCACGGACACCATGCTCGCTTCTTGTTTCCGACATGACGCCAGTTCCTGTCACTGTAACTGCCTTTTCATTGGTGTGGCAGACAAATCGCCCACTGGGCGTCGTCTTTCATGTATGCCCCTCTCGATCTCTTATGCATGCAAGCCACTCTTGACGTATGCCCGCGAACTGCGCCTTCTTACGTGGGCTGCTATTTATACCTCTGTCAAAGTTCCCTCTTCTCTTGATGAGATGACTAGTTGTATTAAGCCATCTATCTGTATTGTAGATCGATTCCCGCTTTTTCATTGTTTCATCTGCCCAGCTACCAGTCGCAGCTCTTGCCAATCAGCTCAGCCAGTTGCTCTAGGTTCTTTTTGTCCACCTCATCGAAGCCGTTGAGCTCGGCACAGTCCACGTCAATAATAGCGACGACCTTTTTCTCGCCATCCTTTTCGGCAACGATGGGCACTACAATCTCGCTCTTACTCTCGCTGTCACAGGCGATGTGGCCTGGGAACTGCTCCACGTCATGGATGAGCTGCGTGGTCCGCGACTCGGCCGCCGCGCCGCAGACGCCGCGGCCAAAAGCAATGGTTTGGCAAGCAACCTTGCCTTGGAATGGGCCGAGGATAAGCTGAGGCTTTGCAGAGGACGGATCCAAAACGTAAAATCCTGTGCACGGTTAGCCGCGGCACGCGACAGTGTGCCCGTGTCTCTTGATTATACGCTTACCGGACCAGTTTACATGGTTGCTTGGAGCTGGTAGAGACTGGTAGGCGTGCCAAAGTAACGCAGCAGCGTTGGAGAGGTTACTGATGATCCATCAGAATTGGCGTCTATTGACACGGATGTTGTAAGGAGCTCACCAAACCTAGACTGATTAGCAGACAGCTCTCCGTCGGCAGTTCGCGGCATCTTCACATACCCAGTTTCGCTGATCGTAGAAAAGCCCTTCTGCCTGTAGAAGAACTTGCTCATAGGCATCCTCCTTGGAAACGCCCTCGTCGAAATTGGAGGCGTCGGCGTGAACCTAGGCATTCGGTCAGCACTTGGCAAGCGATGCTCGGACTGGCCATGTCGCAGCATACCATTTTGCAGAGTATTATTTCAATTCTTTTTCAATGCTTTGTACCGAAATTGAGGTAAAACGTATCGTCTTGAAAGACTTCACAGCTCTTGTGGATGAGCTTGATGGTGATTAAATTTATCTTGATAGGCGATCCACATGCCGTCATTAGTAAGAAGGAAATGGCGACATCGCGCATGTTCAACAGCGACAATGCACGTCTACAATGATCTGATATTTTGACAATGAACCTTTTCAGATTATCGTTGGGCTTCTCTTACGGGGCAGTTTTGTTTCTATCCCTTTTGGCCACCAAATCGCCTGAAGGCAGCTACGGCTGGCAATAGTAGTTTCTCTTCGCAAACCGTTCATTTACCAAAACATGCAATTGAATAGAGCCAGAACAGTTCCTTATTCTTACAACTTGTTTGATTCTAGAACAAAATTGCGAATGCTCACTGTCTAAGTACTAATTACGAAGTATTACAAGGCACGTGTATGTAATTTGTATTTGGTGCCTGGATGGACTTGTGGGGCGCAATGTGCAATGTGGCACCCCATTTTCCCCAACTTCTCTGGCAGATCGATGCTCGAATATTCTTCCAGCACCGCATCAATCTACGTCTATCATCAAGCGCACCACAACAGCGCCAAGGCGAGCCCTCAATCTGTCGCTATGAGCTCAAGCCTTGCTTGGCGCTGCCGGGCGCACGGCCCCATTGCGCCGGCGCTCTCTCGAAATTTCGCCAGGTTTGCGACGACGACGACGACGACCCGAGCATCCCACCCCTCGAACCGCAGTCGAGCCGTACAATTTCGCAGCGTGCACCACGCCTCTCCGCCCGCCGCGTTGCGTAGCAGCAGCAGGGAGAGCATGAACCCGCTGCTCAACCCGCCGGCGTCGACGCGGCCGCCGGTGCTCGAGACGGTGCGCCGCGAGGCCCAGTCGTCCACGCCGGCCTATCTCTTCCACCTGGGCAAGAGCTACCTCAAGTTCTACAAGAACGGGCTCAAGGCCATCTTTGCCAACCGACGGCTGCTGCGGGAGAAGCTGGCGCGGACGCCGGCCGACGACCGGCCGTCGGTGTGGCGGCCGCACGCGGTGCCCAAGACGTTTTCGCGCGCCGACTGGGTGCTGCTGTGGCGGGTGCGGCACGACATGCTGCGGCTGCCGTGCTTTGGGCTCATGTTTGTCATCTGCGGCGAGTTCTCGCCGCTGGTGGTGATGCTGGTGGACGGCATCGTGCCGTACACGTGCCGCATCCCAAGGCAGCTGCGCGGGGGCGCGGAAAAGGCCGAGGCGCGCCGCCGGGAGGCGTTTCGGTTGTTGGATGTCGCGCACCCGCACGGCGTGCTCGGCCCGCGCGTCACCCAGTCCGTGGCCCGCCGGCACGTCCTGCGCAGCTTGCACCTGTCGGGGGCCATGTGGGACCGGCTGGGCGGGTTCACGCCGCCGGGCATGTGGCAGCTCAAGGGCGTCCTGCGCATGGCGTTTCTCGAGGGCGACGATAAGAATATGGTGCAGGACGGCGGGCCGATGGGGCTCGAGGTGGATGAGCTGCGCATCGCGTGCATGGAGCGCGGCATCGACGTGCTGGGCAAGAGCGAGTCGGAGATGCGGACGTGGCTGGGCGACTGGCTCCGGCTGACGGCGGCCGAGGACCTGACGGAGCGGCGGCGCCGGATGACGACGTTGCTGATGACGAGGTATGTCTTGTGCGATGGGAGCGGGTTTTGATGCCCGGGTGAAAGAGTGCTGCTAACATGGACTGTCTAGGCAAGAGAATTGGCCGCAGAACCGCGACTTTGGTGTGCCGGAATGGCATTTATAAAGGGGATGATGGCCTTGCACACAAAACACCACTCAGAGAGGCCACTGGCCAGCGTGTGAATAGAACCGGGCTTCGCGGAGCCCATTGTACAATAGCATTCAATTTGCATGTAGCAAGCAAAAACAATTAATAGAGAAAATAACGTAAATGCCCAGATTCATCGGGCCAAAGAAGAAGCATATCTACGATTAGCTGGGATGTGGATGTGGGAGCTAACTAAGCATCAGCTCATTTTGTGCTGCTCGCGTGGGCAGCCGAAGGCGCGCAGATGGCATGTTGAGCTAATCAGATAATAGTTGAAATATGTAGCTAGGATAACCGGCCAATGCGTAACTAGCATGGATGGATCGCTGGTCAAGTCGGGGCAGGCCTCGGTGGTACGAGAGGGTTGCCCTCTGCTAGCCGATGAATATCAGAGGGGGCCTTGTAATAAGCGGTACGAAGGGTCTTGATAATGATGCAGCAGACATGATGTCTTGTCAATATTCATCTGAACAGCGGAACCGCAATCATGACAAGAGACCGGCTCGAAAGGCCTTCGTGGACCAAAGTGCGGCCGCTTCCCCAGATGTCCCAGATGTCGCCTATATCAGCACCGGGGCGGAGTCTGGGGGAAAGTCAGTGTAACTAGTAGGTCGTTGACGTGACGGGTTCGGCTATGTCGTGAGGGCGGTTGCCGAGGAGGCTCAGAGTCGATATGGACGGTGATTGGCCACAGTACACCACAGAACAAGCCCGTCTGACTGTGGGGAGTTGAGTTCAGGCACTGAAGCTGGCAACAAGATGGGGGGGACTTCTCCGCACCAGGAACCGGAGCTACAGCGCTCGCAAACGGCCGGACTCTGCCTTGGAGTCGATTGTGACGACGCTTGCCCACTGCTGTTGAGCTTGCTCACGGCCCGGCCGAGGTTCCCATCACATGCGTCGCCGAGCAAACCACACGCCTTGTCTTCCCCCCCCCCCCCCAAAAGCCTTTTTTTTTAGTAACCCCGGCCGCCGGTTCCAAACGCATATCATAAAGCTCCAGAGACACCCCTCCACCTTCTTTTCTCTTTTCTTGCATCTTCCATTTTCATCCTTTTGATTTTCTTTTCAATCTCAGATACCCCCAATCCACATCCATCATCATGTCTGTCGCCGACTGTACGTATTCCTCCCCGCTGCCCTTTCCTTCCTGCTGGGAGCGCGCCCCCAGCCTTGTCACTTTAGCGCTGGGGGATTTCTAGCCGAGGCCGAAATCGTCAGATCGCGCCTCCCCCCCCCCCCCACGAGAACCTCCACGTGAAGCGATTGCGCACCGCAGAAGAAAATGTGCTAACATGCTCTCTCTCTCTCTCGACAGCCAAGTTCCCCGCCTCCGCTGCGTTTGACCAGATCAACCAGGCCCTCGCCAGCGACCAGGACCGCCAGGACGCCATCAAGCAGGGCGGCGCCGTCTTCGCCTTCACCCTCAAGAACCCCGCCGGCGAGACCGAGAGCTGGAACCTCGACCTCAAGAAGGCCGGCAAGGTCTCCAAGGGTCTCGGCGAGAAGCCCACCGGTACGTTTTTACCCTCTACATCCCTCCAAATATGCGTGTTTCCCCCGGCTAACGTTCCTATGTCTAGTCACCCTCACTCTCTCCGACAAGGACTTTGGCGAGCTCGCTGCCGGCAAGGCCAACGCTCAGCGCCTCTTCATGTCGGGCAAGCTCAAGATCAAGGGCGATGTCATGAAGGCCAGCAAGATGGAGCCTATCCTCAAGAAGGCCCAGAGCAAGGCCAAGCTGTAAATCAAGCTCCAAACCCACGCCTTTGCACGATGGAGACATCTTACGGGTTCCTGTCACAAGTTTATTTGTAATGCCTGATGGGACGGACAAGAAGAAAAAATATCGAGCAGTTGCTCGCCGGCTCAACGACGGTGCCGCGCGCCTCTGTTCATGTACCATAGAAAGCATTTTCTTGGAATAGTGCTGCTTGGGAAGGAAGACATGATAGAATTTGACTCTTTTCTTCCCGCTACTTTACTACTCCCACATGATACTACTTGTGAATACAGATGCGTCATTCTGCTCGTTGAAAATTGATTGACTCGAAGCGCGCGTAACGTGAATAACCGCAACAACCAAACTTAGACGGCCCCGGCCAACGACTGAATCGTCTCCTTGGTCTCGCGGCGAATGTCTTCAATCATCTTGCCAGCCGGTCCTCCGGTCCTCACCAGGCCGACTCCCGTCCCGCTAAATCGCCCCAAACCCGTCAGCTCATCCCATTGCCGTGTATAACAGTCGTTTTTTTATAGGAAAAATACTTACGCCCACGTGTTGATCAACTTGGCAGCCTCCTCCGGCGGCGACACCTGCTTCAGTGCCGCTTGGCACTCCTCCAGCGTCCCGCCAGCCAGGAACTTCTCGTGAATCGCGGACACGATTTGGCGCCCGTCGTACAGCGGACCCCAGAGCGTGCTGTTGTTCATCTGATCGTTGAACGGCGACCTGCAAGGCGAGAACGTCGTTAGCGCCTGGCATGTGAATACGTATACAGTTTGGTGTTGTGGCATACTTGAATGTAGACGAGCCGCCGTCCGTGGTCTGGAGGACCTGCGCCTTGCGAAAGTCGGGATAGATGGACTCATCCGCCACGGTAAACTAGTCCCCAACATGTCAGTGCTGCACCGTAGACGACATGCGCCGAGCAGAAACTCACTCTGGTGCCCATGACCACACCATCCGCACCTAGCAAGTCAATTGATATCAGCAGAAAGTACTCCTATAAGCAGATGGAGAAGGGTAGGGGCTACACACCGAGAGCGAGCGCCGCCGCAACGCCCTTGCCGTTGACGATGCCGCCCGCCGCGACGAGCGCCACGTCCCTGTCGGCAAACTCGTCCTCGAGCATGCGGCGGACCTCGGGCACGAGGCTGATCACCCCGGCGCCACGGCGGAACTGGTGGCCGCCGGCATCCGTCCCCTGGCAGACGACCACGTCGGCGCCGTCGGCCACGGCCTCGCGCGCCGCCGCCACATTACCGACCTGCACGAAGACGCGCGG
>NW_006271969.1:2850536-2903243 GCF_000225605.1 Cordyceps militaris CM01
GCAGCTGGCGGACCGCGGCGATGACGCCGGCGTGCGGCCCCCGCCGCGCCGCGCCGCCGCCGCCGTCGGGCGCAAACAGCCACAGCGCCGCGGGACGCTGCGCGGCCAGCACGGGCACCACGGTCGAGGCAAAGCCCGCGATGCTGGCGTGCCCCGTGATGCAGCTCATGCCCGCGTGCACCGCGCCCGCCGTGGCGTCTTGCCCGAGCAGCTGCCGCGTGGCGGCGAGGTCGTCGTGGGCCTTGGTGAGCTCGGCGGAGCCCTGCTCGACGTTGACGAGCGATGCGATGAAGCCTGCCCAGGGGAGCGGGGGGTGGAAATGATTAGAGAAGGACGCGGGGTTGGAGAGGGGGGTTTTGGGGGGGGGGGGGGAGTACCTATGCCACCCGCTTTGCTCACTTCAGCGGCGAGGGCGGGACAGGCGGCGCCAATCATCGGCGCGTTGATGATGACGGGCGCCGTGGTCCAGGGAAACCATTTCTGCAGCTTTGATGGTGCCATGTTGTCGTGTATGGTGGCACTCGGATTTTTGATGGTGTTGATGGAATTGAGCTCGTTCTGATGCTGGGATGACAGTTGATGCAAGCTGTTGCAGTGCGTGTAAAAGTGTGGTTGCAAGGCTGCACGAGATGGCCCACGGCATAGACGGGGCATGCCGATGCAGAGCCCGCTGCAGCCGATAAATAATACCATGACATGACGATGCTCCCGCTGACTATACATGCAGAACAATATTCTGGGTATTAAAAGTGAAATGATCAAGTCACGGTGGCAAAGATACAGGTTTGGCGACTGGCAGCGGCCTCCTCACTTACACAAACACTAAAGGCCAAAGTTCTTTCACAAGAGAGTGTTTTTCTACGCTATAGACAATAACCCAGATACAGCGCCGATCCCATCCTAACGATTTTCCTTACTCTCTCTCGGCAATCGCGGGAGGCTTATTATTAAGAATCTCGTCAATCTCGGCCATAATCTCCGGCGTCAGCTTCTCCACCGCGGCCAGCGCACGCACATTCTCGTATACCTGCGCGGGGCCGCTGGCGCCGGTGATGGCGGAGCTGACATTGGGGTTGCGGAGGACCCAGGCGAGGGCGAGCGTGCTCATCTTGATGCCGAGGCGGTCGGCGATGGGCTGCAGCTGGTTGACCTGCTCCACGATCTTGTCCCAGCCCTCCTTGCCGACGTTCTTCCAGAAGCCGGCGATGTACTGGACGCTCGTCTGGGCGAAGCGCGAGTCGTCGGGGACGCCGTCGCGGTACTTGCCGGTGAGGATGCCCTGCTTCATCGGGGAGAAGACGGTGAGGCCGAGGCCGGGCTCGCGGTAGAGCAGCGCAAACTCGCCCTCGACCTTGGCGCGGTCGATCATGTTGTACGCCGGCTGCTCCATGACGGGGCCGATGAGGCCGAGACGGTCGGCGACGCGGTGGGCCTGCGCAATCTCGTCGGCGCGCCACTCGGACGTGCCCCAGTAGAACGCCTTGCCGGTGTTGATGATGTGGTTGAAGGCGCGCACCGTCTCCTCCATCGGCGTCTGTCGGTCCGCGCGGTGCGCGTAGATGAGGTCCACGTACGCGAGGTCCAGCCGCTTCAGCGAGGCGTCGACGCCCTCGATGATGTGCTTGCGCGACAGGCCCTTGTTGTTGACGGGGTTATCGCCAAAGGCGCCGCCCCAAAAGATCTGCGCGATGCGTGTGTAAGCTAACAAGGCAATGGATGGGTGCGTGTTTGTGTGTGGGTGTTCGACGGGGGGATATGAGGGGGAATGCGTACCTTTGTGGAGATGACGAGGTCGTTTCGCTTCCAGCCGTACTTTTTAATAGCCTCGCCCATGACGATTTCGCTCTCGCCGGCGGCGTACACCTCGGCGCAGTCGAAAAAGTTGACGCCGCAGTCGTATGCAGCCTTCATGCAGGCGTAGGTGCCCTCTGTCGCCGCAAGCCAGTCAGTATGCGAGAGAGCGAGAGATGACCGTGTCTGTTCCCCCGCCTGGAGGGACGCCGTGCAGGGAAAAAAAAGAGGCAATGCATACCGCGATCGACGTGGCCGCCGTACGTGAGCCATCCACCGAGCGAAATGGCAGACACCTGCAGACCCGACTTTCCGAGAAAGCGGTACTGCATGGGAGGGAGATCGGCCGGCTTGGACATGATGGCGGCTTGTTCTGGATGGTACTTGCAGAGGAGTCAAAGGGAAAGGATTGGGAGGGAGAGAAATCAATTGAAACAGAGGCCAAGGTACCACGCTTTATAGAGGAGCTAACAGGCTCCAATCGCTGATGAAGCTGGCCATCCCTCTCAGCGTCCCAAGGTTGGTCCCCCACCAAGGTGCGGGGGACACTGATGAGGTGTCACCATAGTAGGTAGGTAGTTGGATGGGGGCGGCAGATGGTTGGATAGTCGAGAGGGGAACAAGTCTGCTTTGTCATGACCCAGAGCGATTTTTCACCATTGACTACCAGGGTTGTCTTGTATGGTTCGTATGTCCGAGAAATTCCACGTCGCCGAGTGACTGACGGTGTGAGCGCAAGGTCTGGACGATTTTTGCCCCTCAGGATGGAGGGGGGGGCATTCCCCAGCAAGCTTGGTCATTGCGGCGTACCCTGTACCGCTGTCTGGGTTTTTCGATGCCGGCACTACAACGCCTACTCTTGATCCCGCTTCTTGAACAATGTCATATTGGAAACAGAATCCATATTCGTTATAGAACCGGCACAGCTGAAAGCGATCGGCATTATGTGGTGTATTGCCAGCCAGTCCGTCACTACTATTAAACACTGATGTCGTGCGTTAGAGGGAGTAGGGATATGATGGAGATGCTTTAGGTAAGAGATTCTTCAGTAAATTTTCAATAGTTAATCACGTATTAAAGCGTGTGAGTTTCCCCTGAATCCAGGAACTGTTCTTTCTTTACCATGTACAACCACCCTATCCTCTGCTCCAATCTACAAGGCAGGATCTGTCGGCGCGCAGCTCCAGTCAACGAGACTCTAGGGATCAACTATATAATGAAGGTATGTCTCCCTTGACTATGCCAAAAGTAGTACATGTATCTGTTCGTTCGTCTCAACGTAGATTTCTTTCCCGATCATGGCTCTTGTTTTCGTCTCAACTACTCGGGTATATGGCTCTAGCGGTCATGCCAAAGGCCGATTTCCCCAGAACGTATCAACGACAAAGCCGGTCGAGTCTGCCGAGCTAGGTAATGAGCGTGCTTTTGGCAATGGTGTGAGCAGTCAGTCTTGCCTCCTTTACGACTGACTACATCAATAACGGTAGCTGCTGATATCCAATGTTTCTCTTTGCTTCTAACCCCTCCTGTCGCAAGAATTCAACTAAAGCGAATAAAATGTAATAGCAAGTAGCCTATGAGGAGGACAATGCTGTTTCTGTTGACCTGGCCATGGCAATGACTGTCCATGATACAAATGGGTCGTAAGTTTCGTCTCATCCATTGTTGCGCGCGGGAACACCAAACACCACTACATATGATACAACAGTCGCATGACTATCGAGCGTAGCGACCCGCATCTTGCAGACAGCTGGAGGGCGTCCGCGCACGATGCATGCAGGTTCAATTGTCGTCTGCCAGAACTAGCCTAGTTACTGGTAACTAGCAGTGAGTAGGGAGGAGAGCAAAACAGTCGTTGGTTGGTTACCGATATTGGGCCATTGCCTGGGAGAGATCTGCCATCCCGGAGATGAGATATGCCCCAACCTCCTTGTTTTCGGGAGAACAACATGGGATCTCGGAAACTACTCTAAATGTAGGTCCAATTGCTGAATGTCGGGGTTCCCCCGTCCATGCAGGGTGTTCCCGCTAGTCAGTGTTGCAACACGAATGTAACAGCAACGACTGACATCCTGGCTCTGCTGCAGGCTCGTCAGCTGCATCTCGTCGAGGTTGGCTGCCGCCCGATGAGCCCAAGCGCGGGGAAAAGGTCAATGCTTGGGCGACGGATCGTGTTTTTCAAGTGTAATAGTTGTCAATGGTAAAGGTGGATTTCATGGTCCCTCTTTTCTTCTCATCGTCGCTTTTGACTTTTTGGCATGTCTAATGGGGCAACAAGGTTCCAGATGGTCTCACAAGTTGATTAATGCTCCGGCGAGATGCCTGATTGATCTGGCGATGTTGCTATTTTCTCGTCGCTTACCACGGCAGGGGCGGACACTCGCAATGCAATTCCTTTATGAAGGGGAGGGGTTCGTATCTCTCGCCGCCGCTACGAGCTTATTGCTGGAACTGGTGACAACTTATTCAGGTGGCAGCGTATCGACAAGACGGGAGTCGAGTCGCTCGCCGACGGTCACTACTGACCAGGTTAGTTACCAGGGAACACGAGCCGGTTGGACGGCTGGGAAATTGCACGTCATTGACAGGGTTCAGCAAAAGATTATTGACGAGCCGCGGACGAGTGCAATTGGTCTCGGGAGCCTGCGATGTGTTTTGCGATGTATTCGTGGTTTGTTTGCTTCGCGACCAATCGCTGTTCGTGTTCTTGGAAGGAACCGTTGTGATGGGGGGCCCGGGCTGTGGCGGAGGTTGGTGAGCCACGGGTCCGTGCCTCCGTCTCAAGGCACGTGGGCGAGTTTCTCCGACTCGTTATGATATCGAGTTTTCTGGTACCAGTAAATCGACCTTCCCGTTTGGTTACAAGGCAAATAGTCTCCCATCCGCGCGGTGGCAAACCCGAATGCACTACAGGTCGTATACTGGTATGCGGTCGAGCAACCGGGTGCTGAAGGGTGGAGGCCAAGCTTGGAGCGTTTGGAGGCTCCGAGCCTTCGCTTCAGCTGGGCCGGTAGCAGCTTTGGGGAACAGCAAACAAGCCAAGTTCGTTGCGAGGCTGCGATGGCTGGCGAGTCGCCAATTCGCCTCCATTGCATCATGTGCACGCGTACATAACTATTTTTGTACTTGTACCTTTGTACTCCGTACATATATCCGTATTTTTGCATCTCGGCTCACCGTTGGGCGCGATCCCACAATGCACCGCACCGCTTCTTCGGGCAGCCGGGGCGGTGGATACGGTACCTACAGCGACCCGGCCAGCGTGCCATTGTATTATTCGTGGTCCGATTGCGATGGTCCCTGAGGACGCATTGCTTGCATCTGCAGGTGAGGTACGGAAGGGGGTAACTAACTAGTAGGACATAAGAAAATAAAAAAAAATATCGAGAATAAAAAGACGACAATTTATTTGTCAGGCGTCGGAGCTGTCCAGGATAGGTCACGACCCCGGACTACCCAAGCAGGCAAAGGCTGCTGGACTCAGACTTCTGCAGCCAACTGACTTGTCACGGCGCTAGGCTGGGCTCGGCCAAGAACCCGCCCCCTTGGTCGTAACATGTTGTTGCATCTGCGAGGATCGCTCAGTTTTGGTCGCGGACAAGAAAAAGAGGTAGAAAAAGGTAGGTAGTAGGTATCAGTATGGCCGATTTTCTGGTCGTCCCAGTACCCTAAAAAAAATCCTGATTGAGTTGTCGTGACCTGCGATTGACTTGGCGCAGCGCCTAAAAGTCCACCCGCCAGCACACAACAGAGCCCCAGCCGCGACATCGCCTGTAAATAGAGGGACCTGGCTGTGCTCTGTCGTCAGTTCCAGTGGCCGCCAACTGCAGACTTGCGGCCTGAGCCAGGGGCCAAAACACCAACGCAGCACAGCGTCATCAGGGCTTGCATGCATAGGATTACTCTTATACTGTAATAATGCTGTTCTGACGCCAGTCATCACGACCAATCATTCGTCTCTCGCTCGAGGCTGCCACAGTCTCGACCTTTTTCGTCTGTGCTAGCGGTCCCCTAGCAGGCCGCCCACCACCCCCCTCCAGGCCCTCCCCCGAAGAAATTGGCTACCGCTTCGTCGAGATCCACTACGACCTGGGCACTCATCTCCAGCAGATCTTTACTCCTCCCCTTGCCATCTTGCAACTCTTCCACCTTGTGTTTTTTCTTCCTCTTCTTTCCTTCCTCCTGCTCCCCCATCCGCAATGTGCACGCCTCTGCCCATTTGCTAACCATTACATCTCTCCGACCGCCTCTGCACACGACTACGCCGCCCCTTCAGGCTTTTGCCCGTCTGCACACCCAACAGCAGCACACCCCTATTGGGGGCTCCGTAGGTCGTGCCCCAGGGCTGCTGTTTTGACTCTCATAACACTGTCGCCCGACCGTCCAATCGTCCGACCGACTAAAGACGCGGCAATTCGTCCCCTCGCACACGACCCTCGATTTCCACCACCATCGCCCCTCCATCGTTTGTCTTTGTATCGATTCATTCTTCCGAGTCACCGCTCGTCGCCAGCCGCCAACCGCCCGATATGGCTTCGTCAGCCTCCAACGTTGTCGGTGTCCACTACCGAGTGGGCAAGAAGATTGGTGAGGGCTCGTTTGGTGTCATTTTCGAAGGCACCAACCTGCTCAACAATCAGCAGGTCGCCATCAAATTCGTCAGTATTCCGCCTGCAGACGCACCGCTCTCTGCTTTTTTTGGTTTCCGCCCGACCCCGACGTGCTAATTTTCCTCTAGGAACCTCGCAAGAGCGACGCTCCCCAATTGCGAGACGAGTATCGCACCTACAAGATCCTTGTAGGATATCGTGAGTAGACGATTTGACCGACCCGTTTTTCCGCCAGTAAATTTCCTAACATGAACTCAGCCGGTATCCCCAATGTCTACTACTTTGGCCAGGAAGGCCTCCACAACATCCTCGTGATTGACCTCCTCGGACCTTCACTCGAGGATCTCTTCGACCACTGTGGTCGTCGATTTACTATCAAGACGGTTGTTATGGTCGCCAAGCAGATGCTCTCCCGCGTTCAGACGATACACGAGCGAAATCTCATCTACCGGGACATCAAGCCCGACAACTTCATTATTGGCCGCCCTGGTACCAAAGCCGCCAACGTTATTCACGTCATTGACTTTGGTATGGCCAAGCAGTACCGAGACCCCAAAACCAAGCAGCACATCCCTTACCGCGAGCGCAAGTCTCTCTCCGGCACTGCCCGTTATATGAGTATCAACACTCACTTGGGGCGTGAGCAGTCGCGTCGCGACGATCTCGAGGCCCTCGGTCACGTCTTCATGTACTTCCTCCGTGGTGGCCTGCCTTGGCAGGGCCTCAAGGCTGCTACCAACAAGCAGAAATATGAAAAGATTGGTGAAAAGAAGCAGACCACTGCCATCAAGGACCTCTGCGAGGGCTTCCCCGAGGAGTTCAGCAAGTACCTCACCTATGTCCGCAACCTCGGCTTCGAAGACACCCCCGACTACGACTATCTCCGGGAGCTCTTTACCCAAGCTCTCAAGAACGCCGGCGAGATCGAGGATGGCGAATACGACTGGATGAAGATCAACAAGGATTCGGGAAAGGGCTGGGACTCCAAGGGGCACAACTATCACCACAATCCAAACGTACGCCCCGGTCCCTCTCAAATGGAACTTCACAGTGGCCATCGGGGGAATACCAACTCTCACCAGCAAGCACAGAATCTTACCGTCGGCCGGTTAAACGCCGCCCAGCCGCCTCCTCCCTCGCCGATCAAGCAGATGGGCAAGCAGAGAGATCGACCAAGCGTGCAAGGGGGGTTGTCCGCCCAACGGGGTCCTGGGGGCCTGCGTGACCTATCCACCCCGGCCGGCTCGACCCAGGCTCAGTTCCAAAACAGCGCCCAGAATCTGCCCCAGCAGAAGATGACGCCCCAAGGTGGCATCGGCCAACCCGGCCAGCTCAATGCCCAGGCCGCCCAGCAGCCCAGTGGCTTCCAAAAATTCATCAAGTCCATTTGCTGCGGTTAGGCGCCACCCGCTACGAGTCGAAGTTGTGTTTCTCCCCTTTGCGGCGGTAGGCAGCGCTTCGGTGGAATGTGCAGGCTGGAATCCTCAAGTGCCGTCGATATTCCTGCCCCCACTAGTTGGCGACCTCGAGCTTACTAGTCGGGCTGGCTGTTCTGGAATGTCTGGAGGCGGTAAACAGTGTAAAGCTGTGATATTGGATATTACGGTGCGGTCAACACAGTGGTTGCTCATGATAAGCATGGAAAAGAAAAGACTCGCGCGGCTGCACCCGATGTCCCTGACACGTCAACCCGAGAAACCCAAACTCCGACAAAAATCACAAAACCAAGAAAACCAAGGATCATCCTAGCGCATTTCCAAGAGTCATTTATTTTCCTTGTTATCCATCACGTCTATCGTTACGAACCAAGCCTGTTAGCTGGCCCTCTCGCTGCAGGCATCCTACATTGCACTGTCAGCTAACGGCTACGAAACCCCGGACTGCGTCAAGAATGCCTTGCCATCATGTGCCGGCCATTGCCGCTCAGCCCTACATGTGCATTCCCCCGCCGTCTGATATACACTTTCACTACCACTGCTACTGCTCGACACTCACGGCCACTATCCCCTCTTCACATACACATCCTTCCCCCATCTCTTACTACGCCGTCGTATAATACTTTTTTTTTTTCGCCCCCGAGGAGGTCAAGAGGAGAATCTCTCAGGAACAAAGGTCAAGAACGGGAATATGACATTTCTTGATTTGCAAGAAAGCTCTGTATTTTTCAACTTGGGACGAGCCAAGGGCAAGCTGCATCGGATGAGCGTCGTTTGTTGCAAGTTGGTTTCTTTTTTTATCATTTGTTTCATCATCATTGAGTTAGACCTGTCGTGTCCAATGGCACCACCTGAGAGACTTGGGGGGAGAAGAGACAAGAGGACGGTGTAAATCTTCTGATTTTGACGTGGACTTTACAAACAACACTAGGTAGGAGTTTCATCGGTATGCTTTTTGTAATTGAATTAACATCGGTTCAGTAACGACCTTTGCACGTGTGTGTTAAGTGAATATTAGTTCTTTTCCCACCTGCCTCGACACGCTATTGATTATACTGTATCAGTCTGCCATCCAGTGCATCCAGTGAATTCCCGCGTGTCCCATTTACAAGAAGACGATATTGAATGCATACGTTGCCAATTTGCCATCTATGACAAAAGAATTCATGGCAAAAAGGCTCATCATGAGGCGTACTTGACCCTCTTTTCCATATCCATCCCAATTTTCAACTCTAGATTAAACCATCCTGAGCAAGCAAGAAGAAAAATTCGAAAAAAAGAACACCATGTATTACAATACCGTACAGCTCCTTCTCCCTTTTTACGTCAGCTTCTGCTTGATGAAGAAGGTACGCAGATGCGACAGCTGCCAGACGCAGGTACCGCCGAGAATGACGAGCTGGATAACCATCCAGCGAATGACACGGGCGTTGGTGGACTCGGACTGGTCTCTGAACTCGGCCTCGCGTTCCTATGACAACAAACATGTCAGCGCCTCTTTCCAAGGATTATTACTGTACGGTCCCGAATCGCCGCCACTTACACGCTGGAAGACCTGCTCGCGACGGATGTCGTTCAGGCGGTTGTTCAGGTCCTTGACACGGGTGGTGATGTCGGCAATGGTGTTTTTGTCGGAGCTCTCAATCTGGCTGCTCGAGCCAATGACCATGTCGAGCTTGAGCTTGATGCCGCCGTTGGTGGAAGACGCCGAGAGCCACGCGGGGCGGCCCGACGTGGACGAGGGCAAGAAGCAAATCTTGTGGTCGCCGGCCTCGTGGGCGACGAAGTGGAACTTGCCCGCCGAGGAGCCAGCCTTGGAGACAATGCGGTGGTCGTTGTTGAATACTTCCTGCAAAGGGGCGAAGACGTTTGGTTAGCATTCTATCCGAGGGAGGGATATTTTGGAGAGAACAGAGCGGGTGGATGTGGTAGGCACGTACATCGACGGTGATGTAAATCTTCAAGCCCTCGTGCTGCTGCCATGCGTTGGCGCGGTCATCCCACTCCTCGGCGGCGTAGGTTCCTGAGACGAGAGTGTCCTTAGGAAGCTCCTCGTAGAAACACTTTTGCGTCGCGCCATCAATGAAGAAGTGCAGGGCCTGCGCGGCCGAGGCCAAGGTCAGGATGGGGAGAAACAACCGCATGGCGGGCAGTTGTCGGGTCGCGGGCGCGGATACCTGAAGCGAGCTTCGGAGCGATGCGTGGGGTGTTCGGATTCGATTCCAACGGCAAGACAATTTTGCAATTGGCTGTATCCTGTGGCAAGAAGACTACTCGGGGGATTCAAAGAGACTCGTCCTCGTGGTTGGGAGAGAAGATCAGGGAGAAGGACATTCAAGACGACACTACTAACAACCCTCTGAGGCTACCTAGGGGCTACTCCATCGAAGCTGCCACGTCCACAATAATTCGCCCAGCAAGCTACCTTCCAGGGGCGGTCACGTGCAAGCGCATGCGAACCACGCTCGCGTCTCTCTTCTCTCAAATCCAGTGGCAGCGATCCGCTACATATTAGAGGCTCAGTGAGTGAGTGCTAGCGAACAAGGGCAAATTTCTCGAGACTTTACTTCGGTCGCGAATCGAATCGCCCTGAGTTTCAACCAGGCACAACGACTACACAACACGCCAAAAAAAATCCCGAATAATTATTTCTAACTGCTTAGTCAAATACGAATTTGAATTCGAACGAGTTAGCGATGCAACACGGGGATTCATTGACTCTTTGACGACTACACACCGGGCACCTCACCAGTGCGGATCACCAAACCAGCTTGTCAGAATCGACGTCTCATCGCAACCATGAGCTCGACAGACGTCCGTGACATGCTCAACCTGCCAGATGGCATGGCTGGTCCGCGTCCGGCTAAGAAGCAGAAAGTCTCGGGCGCGCGACACAACAACCTCAAGGGTCTGGCACGCGAAGTACACAACCTCGGCGGCGACAACCCCATCGCTATCGTCCCAGAGGTCACGCAGTTCAAAAAGAGGCGCATGGCTAACCGGAAGCCCGCTTCACGATGGGAACTGCGGGCTTTTCGCAACTCAGCCCGGGACGATGCGAGCCTGATCCTGCGCCACTGGCGGCGCAAGGACACGAAGCAACAACCTGACGCGACAACAACAACGACAGCGACAACGGCGACGGACGAACAGGGCAAGGTGGCGGTTGCGGCGCCGGCGGACGAGGTGGAGGACTCAGCATTTGCCAAATACAATGTGCGCGTGTCAGTGCCCGAGTACAGCGATGACCAATACCTACAAACCCTACAAAACGAAGACTGGACGCGGGAGGAGACTGACTACTTGATTGAGCTGGCCCGCGACTTTGACTTGCGGTGGCCGCTCATCTGGGATCGATACGAGTGGAACCCGCCGGCTGTGAATAACGAGGCAAACGCGGACGGTGACGAGAGTAAGGCGGTGGTACCGACCGCCCGCGCCCGCGCGCTTGAGGACCTCAAGGCGAGATACTACGAAGTGGCGGCCAAGATGATGGCAATCAACAAGCCGGTGCAGTACATGACGCAACTCGAGTTTGCCCTGCACGAGCTCATGACGCACTACAACCCCCAGCAAGAAAAGATTCGCAAGGAGTTTGCAGTCAACACACTCTCGCGCTCGCGCGAAGAGGCCCGTGAGGAAGAATCTCTTCTGATGGAAATTAAACGCATCCTAGCGCGCAGCGAAAAGTTCAACGAGGAACGCAGGGAGCTCTACAACAGACTCGACTACCCGCACGCCGAGACGGACATTAGCACGTTCAGGTCGTCCGCTGGCCTGCAGACGCTGCTGCAGAACCTCATGAATGTGGACAAGTCCAAGAAGCGCAAGTCGATCATGGGCGCCGAGGGCGTCAGCCCGGCACAGGGCACCCCCCAGGCTGTCGCGGCCGCTGCCGCGCAGGAATCGTCAGCCTCCAAGAAGGACGCCGTTCCTTCTTTCGCCGGCGCCGCCGCGGCAAACATCCGTGAGTCGTCTGGGCCCGTATCGACGCCGACGGCCGCGGGCAAGAAGACGCCGCAGCAGGCGCACGAGCGTCGGAAACTGTCAGAGCAGGAGGAGACCATTTACGGCGTGTCCCGCCACGACCGGCTCGGCTCTGGCCCCACGTTTCGCACAGAAAAGATCAACAAGCTCTTCTCGCACAAGTCCAACCAGCAGCAGATGCGCATCAACAACACGCTCAACGAGCTCGACGTGCCCAGCAAGCTGGCCATGCCCACGACGGGCACGACGCTGCAGTTTGAGGCGCTGCTGGCCGCCGTCAACGGCCTCCTCGACGCCCGCAAGGTCTCGGACAAGCTCGACGCCGAGATCAAGATTGAGGAGGCCAAAAAGGCCGAGCGTGAAAAGGCGCTGGCCGGGCCCGGCGGCGAGCCTACCACTGCGGAGGCCGCCGAAGGAGACGCGGCGGACAAGATGGAGGAGGGCAAGGCAGAGGGCGATGCTCCTGTGGGGCCGTCTACTAAGGAACAACAGGCTGCACATACGATAGAGGATCCGGACACGGACGACGCCGCTGCAGAGGCCGCCAAGGCGGGTGACGCGGCCGAGGCCGAGGACAAGCCGGGGGAGATGCCGACCGACAAGGAAAAGACGGCACGGCTAGGCAGCACAGGGCCCGCGTCGCACAAGCGAAGCGCCAGCGTGCTCAGCACGACGAGCGACAAGAGCGCCAAGCGGCAGAAGAAGTAAGGGGGCCAGGAGCATCATCAGGAGACAAGACATGTAGAGCATGCCAGATAGGCATCCGCCAACGTGCCTCGCGGTTAGTTCCGTCTCACCGCCACTGCCAACGCCAAGTCTCGCTTGCATGCATGTATGCACATGCAGGCACACGCCAGCCATCATTTCCTTTGCATAGTCCTCCGACCATGCCGAAGAGCAAAGACGGGCGAACCTGCGATGGTGGGCGAAAACGCGTACAAGTGAGAGACTCTCTCCCCCGCCCCTCCATCATCTTTGCGCCACGAATATGTAGGATGGCGGCTCGGCAAAGCATATTCTCTCTCTATATATATACGTATATGTACGTGCTCAAGTTTCTATTCTCGGGGGTATCGAGGTGATTGGGCACGACGAAAGGGGCGGGAAGACGCGGCGCGTACAAATTACTGAATCAGACTTGGACTAGTTAGACGTCATGGGGCGCAAAGACGACCTGGAAGGAGATCAAGGAAGGCTGTCGTATGTATTGTACCATACTTGCATTATACCGGCAAAAGAGCAGCCGGTAGTATTCGTTCTGCAGACCCAACTCTGCTTCTTCTTTTGCTTTTGTCGTTGGGGGGGGGCATGGACGAGCAAAATATCCGATTCTTGAGAAAGGAGTGCTTTGTTTTTGTAAAGCAAGCAGAACGAATCGAAACGTCCATTTTCGAACCAATGCAATAATGGTAATCATCATGGAAGCCCCCAAAGTTACTAGAAGAGGGTTGCCGCGCCTGTGTCATGCACGCATACTAATACCATGTAAGTCGTCTGCACGGCCAAACGTTGTTGCCCTTGTTTTTTTCTTTCGGTAAATTGTGTAGCAAGAACGGGATGCGCCATGCCGTGTGGAGGCTTGTTCTTGTTTCAAGTACATGATCCCCCGTCTCATGTAAAAAAGAAATCTCACTCATTCAATAGGTGGGGGGGCGGGAGGGGGGGGTTGGATTAGTTGAGCCAACTAGTTAGTTGATGATGGGAAACTGGATTTCGGCGGCCACATGTTTTGCCTCGGCGGCTCGGCGGCTTATTTATTACCTTGTTGGCGTTGGTGGCGGCGGCGGCGGCGGCGGACCGAGGGGGGGGGGGGGCTCAAACAGGGCTGAAAAAGGACTGGAACATGGATTGAGCGAGGATGAATAAAAACTCAAATAGACGACCGTACATGCGGTCTTTGTTGGGCGGAAAAAACTTGGTGAAAGTGAGTTGGTCATTGGGCGGGGTGGTCAAGTCTTGGGCGGCAGAGAGACCCCTTCGTCTTCCCCCGTGGGGGGGAGAAGGGGGGAGTGGGCATTGTTTCTTAAAATAGCTTCTGCCCTATGCGGAACAGGAAAAGAAAAAAACTTCTAAAAATACAGGTTGTATAAGAGGTTGTGAGGGAGGAATAAGCGGCCGCTAGGATGGGATAAGCGGCCGCCAAGGGCCCAGTGTGTCCATGTTCTATTTAGAGACGCATTCGTACTCCCCTCACATGAACATGGGCAAGACCTTGAGCAATGGCAGATTCATCGTGCACATTCTTCCAGGGGTGTGCCTTTTTTTCGGTATTGAGAAGGCTGAATGTGTGATATCTGGGGCGTCTGTCGTCTGTCGTCTGTCAGCCAACACCATAACGAGCGAGCGCGATCCCGGCCCTTTTCGCTGAAGCTGTGAAGCCTGCGCAGATATAGCATACTTGCACCTGCCTGCAAGGGGGAGGGAGGTGTGACGATTGCATCTACAACAGCTCGGGCTCGTCGGCGAACCGCCTCTATCCAATCAAGTCTGCCATTGCCTCGTGCCATGTGCCCCTTGCATCAGGCCAGTCGCCAAACGCTTTTGTCTCTACGCGCCCGTTGCCTGTCTACCCGGTACAGTCGGCCAGCGCAGCATACCACCACGATGCAATGACGCCCAATCGCTATCTGCCCGGATGCTTTTTTTGTACTCGGGAGACTCTGCGCATCAATGATATTATAATTGCGGTAATCTAAATCTTTCATCGTAGACGATAGTGACGTTGCTGAATAGAAACCCCTGCTGGCCTCATCGCGGCGCTTAGACGAAGCTCTTGGGTACAAACTGGTGTGCTGGGGCTAGAAGCATCTAGAATTAGACATGCTTCCAATGAATCATTATCGCATGCGTAGACGTTATGCCATGCATTCTGTCTATTGGCCACCAAGTCCTTGGCTGCGAGATCTCTCTAACCGCCCAGGGGTCAACGACGAAACAGATAAGCGCCGGGGACTAAGAAGACGGGATATGCTCGTCATTGTCAGTGGTTTATTTTTGGAACAAGACTCCTCAACGACGACGAGTCATAACTCGAGGATGGCAAGGTAACCTGTATAACAGGACAGGAGCCCAAGATCCCAGAGACACCTAGTCAGTTTCTCCAAAGGCGGGACAACGGGGTGAGCGGGTTGCGCTGGCACATTTTGGTAAGACGCAGCAGTGTCGCAGGCCTCCCAGAAGCGCGGGGGTTATATGGGTTATATCGGTTCGCTTCACCGCAAAGCTCGCTAGGCCGGGTAAATGCCTTCTATTGGACAAACACACACAAAACTATTGATTGCTACCCGGCAGTGCTGGTTCAAATAGTTAGTGGCTTGGAACGGGTGGCCGGCCCTGGTCACAGGAAAGCCCTTTTGGAGTGCGGCAACATCCGTCAGCCGACGGAATACACCGAGGGCGAGGGCCGCTCGACGAGGATAGGGAACTTTTGTCATCGTTACAAGCACCAAGGCCGCCACCCCCCTCGCAAATGGCGCATCCCCCCCTCAACGGCGAACACAACTTGCTCTTTCTTTGTCGGGCGGCAGTCTTGGAACCGAGGCGAGGACCGAACAAGTGTAACTTCAACCTGCGAGTGTTACTGGCGCAAGTCCACCACCAAAAAGTCGCTTACCGTGAAGACGCCTCGCGGCAGCACAACGGTAACTAACTAGACAGGGCACAAGCCAACCGGGCCAGAGTGGACTCCCTAGATCGACGTAGAAAAAGAACAAAAGCCGAGCAGCAGGAAAAACGACAACAGGCAAACTCGCGAGCTTCCCGTCAAACCGGCAACAGACCAGCCGCTGGCAAACTCGCCCTTGACTCTTTTTTTCCTGACTCTCACGGTGCCGGAAGAATCACCTGTTTTCGGATGCTGGGTAGTATCCAGACGAGGGACCCCTGCGAGGGCGTGTCCAAGAGCCTAGAGGGCGCGCCGACTCTGCGCAGTGGTGATGCGCCACAATGGAGGGGAGTGCGGGAGCGAGAGCCTGGTTGGGGCTGCACTGTCCACACCATCCAGACGCAGACTTGGCTTTCCCTAGCCTCGTTTTTCGTCGGCACCCGAAGATGGAGGCCGGCGAGAGTTCCTTCCAGTGGACGGGCAACCTTTGGCGCTGACACTGTAACTATCGGCTTTGTTGCAGCGAGTGCTGTGCACACCACACCCAGACGCAACCAACAAGACTGCCCGACCCTTGGTATGATCGAACGTAGGCCATGTACCTTGGAATTGTCCTCGTTTCTGATACAGGCCTTCGAGACAGCCGCCGACCGGAGCCATCACTGGCCGACGACATCCAAGGCCTGGACGCTTCGAGGGCCACCAGCCGCTCGATGGCCGCGCCACAATCCTCACCATTCTCCGCCTTGGTATACTTTGTGATTCCACCTTGGCCGCTTCGCGCGTGGCCATGTGGCAAACCCATGGTTTCGTGTATCAGCATCATGGGCCCCTCATTTATGCAGCCATGCTGGGCGAGAGAATTCCTAGACCACCCATAGATATTATAATAGTTACCGGCGTACGGATACAATCCTGCATGTATACAACGTTATGGCCCATGTTGCAGCTAGATGGTGTGCGCCAACTTGACACAATTCAGAACGACTCCTCTCGTCAAGAGTTGCATCTTATTTTCTTGCCCAGTTTTAAGCAAGCTCGGGCTTGTAGGCCATCGTCATTGGATAAGCGCCTGGCCTGTCGTTCCACCGCAGTCGAATCCGGCGTCATCTTCCACCCAGCTTGCGCCCAAGGGGCGCCACATTTGACGTGTCGCTGAGCCATCGGTGATAGCGTCTACTGTTCCGACATCGACAGGCCAAACACGGCCTGCCGACAGACGAGGGGGCGAGGTTCCAGCATTCCCTGGCAGCACCAGAGACGAATTCCGAAATCGGCATAGCTTGACCCTCGCTGCACGGTACTCTCTGTGTGTACTCTCTGTGGCAAGCCGTCACAACGTCAGCCAGGTCTAACTAGATGCCAACTCCAAGAAGCAAACTCTAGTAAGTTACCACCACGTGGCCTTGAATCATCAGAAACCCTGGCAACTGGCCAAACTAGTGCCAAAGCTACAGGCTCTCCATGAGTTGTACGGATAGTTGACCGAAGTTTAGATGTAATAGAAATTCGGGAAATGAAGTCAAAAGAATTGGACGCAACCGGATTTTCGATCCCTGTCTCGGAAAGGAGAACTCTCAATGGTAAGCGCCTTGTCGGTGGGCGCCGCTTTCGTACCAAAGGTTTGCTTCTTGGCCGCTAACTAAAATGCGGCCGCTCGACTCATTCATCAGTCTTGTCCGACGCATTGGTGCGCCTTACCTATCCGTACATTATTAGTTGAGTTATCAGCTGTCCCGACCCAATTCCCTGGAACAACCCTGGTTCAGCCTACTAATAGCTCTTCGTTTAATACTCTGTAGAACCAGCAGGAGCTGTGGCTAGACGAACGATCAGTCCGTCTCGGTTCTGCGTCGTGGACGGTTCTGTATTTGATGCAAGGCGCTTGACCGCTACCGAGTCCTATCACGCCTTGAGGGAAGTGATTTTTGCACTGCTTGTCACCAATTTTGCCGGATAATGCTATTATTGAGGCCAGGGCCAAGAGGTGCGGAAGCACGAGCTAGGCGGGAGGCAATGGCCTGATTTGACCTGGTCTCACCGTTGGCATTCATTGTGTAGCGAGTGGCGCGTCAATTTACACCGTCAGTGCCCGCAAGGTTAAAAAAAGTGTTGTGCAAACTTGCTGTGTGCCAAGCGAGCCGCCGCAAGCTGGCGCCTCCAGAACACTGGTTTCCGCAGATGTTGGGGTGGTGGGGGGAGGCTTGGAGGTGGGCTTTGACTCTGGTCGCGGAAAGCTCGTTCCCTGCTCCAAGGGCTTCGGTTTTCCGGATCAATTGACCTGCTGTCTCTGCTGGTCAGGTTGCCGCGAAGCTGCGGACTCGTTATTTGGACACACTGCCCGTGCGGCCTCGGACACTTGTACATATGGTTGGCAAATGATGTGAGCCTTGAAAATTTATGAAACATTAATGCTTGGTGTTTGTTGTTGCTAGCGGCCAAGGCATTACGGTCGGATCCAGCTGGGCATGTTGAGACTCGAGGGCAGTACAGGTGGAATGCTGGTGCCAGGCTTGGTGAAGAGGATTTTGTCCCGCCACCTTTGTCCCGCTCTGGCTGTAACCCAGCAGCCCAGAACCGTCACTAATATGTACTGGCTCCGGCGTAGTGGGTTTGCGAGGGGCACGGGACCCAGCCAATCACCAGAGACATGTGGTGTGGATGTTGTTGACGCCGCGTCTAGCGCAGCCAGCTTTGGTTTCGTTGCCGAACGGCGTCTGTGCAAGGACCTGGACAAGAGCAAGGTTGAGGTTCACAGGCACTCAGGCATACCACTAAGCGTGTCGGGGATGTGAGACACGGCACATAGCAGCGTCCAAGTGGGCACTTGGTCAAGAAGGTGTGCTGGAGTGGTGTGGCAGCAGGTGGCACCTCTGCTCGAATTAGGTGGCTTTATAGGCAAGACCGTCGCTGGAGGACGCAGCTAGTTACGGCGAACAGTTATTGGGACCGACGGAGCATTGGAGGGAAGGCTTCTGTGCAGGACACGGAAGCGCTAATGACCGGGGATCGGTTTCTGCCGGCGAGTTGTTTCGCGTGTGGTTACATTGCTTGATGACTGCCGTACTTGAGCGGATGCAGGGTAGAGAGACCGAGTGGTGGCACTTGTTTGTCGTTGTCGTCATCGTCGACAGTGCCGAGTATTATTGCGGGTACTTTGGATGACTATGCCGGCTTTCCTGAGGTGTAGTAGCCTGTAGCCGCAGCGAGTCTCGTAGCCGCACAATACGAATAGCCGTGGCACAGAAGAGAGACCTGTAGTTTAGTCGGTGGCTCACCAGGATAGGGACAGGTGAGGACGGGCGCGGCACGGTAGTGTCAGGACGGCAAAGGGCGTCGCTTGCGAGGCTTGGTAGAAACGGGCGGCGACGTAACGACGGCAATTGACCAAGCATGTGTGAAAGGCGCGGTCAAGGTCAATGGCGACGGAGTGTGCGAGGGCGACAAGCAAGGGGGAGGTACAGTACCCAGAGAGCTACTGTTAGCCGAATTAAGCACGACATGTGCAACACCGACACTAATAACACCCGAGCGGCGCCTCGATCGGGCAATGGACGTGGTGGCCACTTGCATCCACGCACGGGGACAGAGGCGGCGCTGGCAACTGGGTCCCGGGGGGCCGGAACTTGGAAGCATTTAATTAAAACGAGCGGTGTGCTGAATACCTAGTGAAAGCGACCAAGGTACGAATATTTGTATTCATGTTGTCGGCGTCGTTATGAGAAGAAGGAGCGGAGGAGTGGGTGAGAGAAGACCAAGTTATCAAGCTGGTAAATGGACGAAGGCTGGCGTCTGCTTTACGTTGCTGCGAGCGCGGGGGCTTCTCCGTCATGAATAATGAGTCGACATGAGCTGCGATTTGGGTGGGGAGGATGGCAAGTATTGTGAATGGATGTTTGTCGGATAACTCGTAACTACTAAGTTAGGGCGATAAACGAAGCTGCGGGGAAGAGCAAACGAGGCTGTCGTCGCAATAATAAAGGCGCTCGAGGGCGGGCGCAGCGGCGAGCGGGTAATATAGGGTGTATTAGAGCAACAATTGGCGACGTGAATTGTAGGTAGGTGATTTGTAGCATGATTGTATTTTAAAATGTTGAGCGCTGGTTGGGAGAATATGGAGGGAGGAGAGCAAACAGAGGAACGTGGCAGTTGGCAGGCAGTGGCAGGTGGCAGGTGGCAGGCAGCAGGCAGGTGGCAGCAGGCAGCAGGCAGGTGGCAGAAGTTGACAGTTGGCGGGTGGCAACATCATCGACAGCTGGCGACAAATAGGCCGCCAACTGACGAGGGCTTGCCAGCTTGGGCCTGCTAAACGAAGAAGAGTGGCGGCTGGCTCAGCCTGGCACTGCCCTACAAAGAGGGGGGGGACATTCAACAAGGGCAATCGTAGCCTGCAAGTGGGCGGCAGACAGAATAACGCGGCATGCGGACAAGGTACCTATAGGTAGCTAGCTCGTATGAATCGACAACTACTCCGTACCATCCATCCTCTTGTCTCTCGTTGTCCCAATTCTTAGTAATTCACGGACGCATCTCTCCCCCATCCTCGTCTCCTGGCGCCCTCCCGGCCACCCTGATCCATCCTTCTCAGCACGACAGTGTACCAGTCATTCATCCTCGATATCATCAACGGACCCGCCATCCTGTAATCCTGGCCAGCCATGTCCAGCCACGCCTGAATCCCGCCGCGTCATTGGCCACCATGTGCGCGCTCGCATGGCACCCACTCACACTTGTTCACACGCTCTACGCTGTCGCACCCGCGCGCACACGCTACTGCGGGTGTGGGCTGGGCTCATTTGGTTTTGTCGACGACCGCCGAGTGGCAGCTCATCAGCACACGAAGTTCCAGTGACTACACGCCCTGGGCACCCCGCAGCAGCAGCATCCGGTCGTAGCACCAAAGCACCTGATAGGAATATATCTGTGTAAGTTTGCTGGTCTCGTTGCTCACTTATCAGCAAGTCGACGGCGAGGGGAGAATGAGTATCTGTTGAGCGCGACAGAGCTGATAGCGTCGCTCTTCTCCCAAGAGTCAAGACACACACACACGCCGTGTCGGCCTCCTACCCTGTCGCCGCTCGCTCCTCGATACGCCGACGCCCGCCTGCACGCTGCACGGGCTCGAGCTTTTCAAGCGCCGCCGTCTCGCACACGCCCCCTCCCTCATCATTTTCCTGCTCCTCGCCTTTCTGCGCCGCAGGTGGGCACTCAACTGCACGCCGTACAAATATAGCGCCGTCTCTGCTGGAGCACCAGCCAGCCAGGCGCCCCTCCCACCCCGGGAGAAGCGCTCCTCAGCCCTCAGTGCCCCTGCCCCCCCCTTTGGCCTTTTTTCTTCTTTTTTTTATTTTTTTTATTTATTTTTTTATTGCCTCGTCTCTCGGGCCGCAACTTGTTGGCGAGACGAAGAGCTCACCCTCATCTTCTCTGCGTTGTTTCACCGTTGAAGCTCTACGTAATAATTTGTAGTCAGTCATCAATTCATTCAGACTTGCTCGAGGTAATCTGTACTTGGTATCCGTAGTACAGTAATTTGTACCAGCCCCGAGGCTGGACATTGGACGGGCAGTTCGCTGGTTGGTACCTCAGTACCTACAAAGCATACTCGCACTAGTCCGCATCAAGAAAGGCTCGACTGGCTCCGCGTGCCGCCAATTCTTTCGTCGAGCCGTTGCCGCCTGCTTCCTCAAAATGCTAGGCTCCCTCCGCCCCCCAGCCCGACTCCTTCGCGTCCTCACCTCCACGTCCGCTTCATTCCCACGCATTTTCGTGCCTTCCCAAGCATCGCATTTCATACTCTTCAACATAAATCTCGGTACGGCCCTGTCACCTTCCAGTTCTTGCCACCGTCCTTTTTTCTTTTGGTCGCCTCTGCCTATCTTTTAGGTTTAATCGCATCTACCCGCCCTCCTGCCGCCCATCAGCGATCGTCTTGGAGGCGCCCTGTTTTGCCTCACCCGCCATAGTCGCGCGCCAACCTCACGTTTCAACAATTCATTCACCTTTGCCTGGCCCCTTTTCTGTGTCGGACAAATTTTTGTAATATCAATTTTTGTCGCCTCCTTCTCTTTATTATTTTTCTTCCTCTTTACATCAGTCGCAGAACGTCTTCTTCCGACACGCCTTGTCTTTACCCTCCTCCCCTCATGATTTTGTGATCTTTGGTCTTGCCTCTCAACCAGCACCTTATCAGTCGGCCGGCCCGGCAGTGGAATCCATTTTTGACTGTTTGACTTCGTCCAACTCTCAGCCTTTGCACCAAAAGTCTCATCGAAGCCTGGGTACGATAGCCAACACACTCCACCGCCGCTGGCCAACGTCAGCTCCAACTTGACCTGTTTTGCGAATTCATCTACCATGTCCGGTTTTACGGCACTGAATGGCTCCTCGCCGAAGGTGTCAACCAAACCTGTTGCTGCCTCCAGCTCTGACGCTCAGAATGGTGCCGCCGACGAGCAGTCCAACCAACCGGCTCCGGCTCCCGCCGCCTCTGTCGAAGCCGCGCCCGGTCAGGCTCTGGCTCCTCCTCCAGCGCCATCTCGTGTCGACGCTTCCGCTCGCCATCGTTCTCACACCTCCGCTGAAGCACCGAACCCGCTCCCTGCCAATCCTGTCGACTACTCTGCTACCGGGACCACGCAACCTCCCACCGCTCAATCTCCTAATCAGCGTGAGAGCTGGCCAACAAAGGGCTTAGATCGCACACCCTCTGCCCCGGCGCCAGGTGAGAATGATTCCTCCAACAAGCGCAAGCGGTCCCATTCGAACGAAGGCAGGACTTCACTCCCTACCCAAGCCGCCAAACGCACTCATAAATCCACTGAGCGCACGCAGGAGCGCACACCAGAGACTGGAACCGTTGCCAACGGCGATTATCTCCGACCAGAGTCGCAGAGTGGCGATGCACGTACATCGACGCCTGGATACCAGGCTTCTCCTCCTTCCGTTTCCATTCGGGCCCCTGGGGAGCAGCACCTTGTTCAACGTCAGCCTGCTGGCCAGGTCGAATATACGCCCGTCACACCCCAGAATAACCAAGCTGTCGTCCAATACAATACCCCGACATACTCGGAAGAACGCTCTGGCACCGTTGTACAGCATGACCCTAAGAAACGAAAGCGCAATTTCAGCAACCGAACCAAAACTGGATGCCTGACTTGCCGCAGAAGAAAGAAGAAGTGCGACGAAGCGAAGCCAGAATGTAAGCCCTACGGAACCCCTGTCCCTTTGTTAAGATGGTACTAACGGCCTTGTAGGTAACAATTGTATCAAGGGGGCATTTGTATGCGCCGGATATCCACCCCAGCGAGGCGCTGGCTGGCCGAAGATGGTCGAAAACAAGCCCGGAGGCATTCCACTCGAATCCAAGGATCCCAACTACGTGCCACCTGGTGCATACGGCATGCCTGCTTCGCCATACACGTCTTCACAAGCCGCGAATAGCGGCCAACCAAGCGGCCCCAAGCGCGAGCCTCTACCCCAGTACCGCGGCCAGAACATTCGAGTCGACACAGCCAAGGGAGCTGATGGTCCCTCCGGTAGCCCTGAGCACAAGCACCCACCCGGTCCCTACACGCCTGGATCTAACGCTTATCCCACTCCGGTATCAGCCAACACTCAACCACCCGCTTTTGGTGATCGCGTCACTAACGACTACCAGCGACACCACGAGGCACCACCCGTATCCAGCGCTCAGATGGCGGCCCAGATGGCACTCTCTCACGCCCAGGCACAGCCCCACAACCTGGCAGTTCTTCCCTTCGACCAGAGACGCTCCACCCAGAAAGATGAAATGCTCCAAGGCGGTTACTTTTATCAGTATGATGCGGAACTGAGCGCCGAGAGAGACCGCGCGGCCACGGCCTGTTGGCGGTTCAACTCGCTGACGTATCCTCCCACCAATGGAGTCTCTACGGAGGAACGTGCCCGTCTATTCCTTGAGATTATGCAGCCGCGTGACTCTTCTTCCATCCCCGTTGAAGAGGCCTCTAGCCGCAGCAATGTTGGCCGTGTTGGACGTCACGTCGCCGTCGAATCCCCTTTCCACTGTGACTACGGCTACAACATCAGCATTGGGAACAATGTCTCCATCGCAAAAGGCTGCACCATGAATGATGCGGGCAAGATCCAGATTGGCGATAATTGCATCCTAGGGCCCAACGTCAGCATGTACACCATCGAACTGTCGACTGATCCGAAGCACCGCCAGGGTGGGCACGGTGCACAATTAGGCAAGCCCATCATTATTGACTCGGACTGCTGGATTGGTGGTGGTGTAATTATCATGCCTGGCAAGGTTATTGGGAAGGGCTCTACTGTCGGCGCAGGCTCGGTTGTTACCAAAGTACGTTTCCCCGATACCCATCCGCTTTCACCTGTATGTGTCACTGGCGCTAACTTGACTCTCTTTCAGGATATTCCTCCTTTCACCGTCGTGGCTGGTAACCCCGCACGTGTTTTGCGTGGTGTGGCCCCGATCTAAGACGCTTTGCAATTCGATCCCTTTCATCTTGATTCATATTCCCTTGGCCGAGCACTTGATTTATGCAACAGCCCGTTCCTTTTACCTTACGATTCTGTCTCGCATCTCGCCCGTTTGACTGCAATAGTCTATTTTTATCTTCAAGAAAGAAATCAACGGCACGCTTGTTTGGGCAATGTGAGTAGATGTTTTGACTTTCTCCGTCCTGCTTCTACTGGATGTCTTTGCTGGGTTATCCGAAAACTGAACATTCTGCATTGTATTTATTATGACGGTTATGACATTTTGCAACCACAAAAAGAAGAAAAAATACACAAAGCTTGAGAGACGAGTCGGTTTCAGAACTCTGGTGTAGTGGGATGTGCTTTGTAAAATGTAACCAAGAAATGGCTCCAGCCACCCAATAGTATATAGAACAAAGAAAAAACGGCCGATTAGACTTGGAACGTACTTTGCCACCTTTGCCTGCAGCTTTCTACCGCCTAATAAAAACTAGTTGGCCGATGTTTTACACGCCGCCATAGGTATCGTTGCGTGATATCAGAACGGGTAAAAGCAAGACCTGGAATCGGTGAACGACCACGAATACTCACAAGATTCCCACCGTAAACTCTAGAGTAACGTTACTTCATACATCTAATACAACAGAAACACCCAAAAAGCCATCATCATTACCACAGAGCTCCCCCGCGCCTGTTTTTCGGGGGGGGGGCGTCTTTTTGCATTCTTTGCTGGTGTCATACACCCACCCTGCAAGATGCTCGACCAGCCTTGTTTGTTGCCGCTATTCTCAAAACTGATCATTGAGTTCTAGGAGGGAGAAAAAAAAGAAAGTCAGCAGCGGTTGACAGGTAGCTCAGTGAAAAGTGGGATCTCACCCAGTTGACGCCTTCTGTGCTGTAGAGCAGCGCTTCCAGGTCGGCGGTCTGGCTCAAACTGATTGGCGCATCGGGCTCGGGCGCGGTCTCGGCCATGGCCAGATAGTCTCCACTGTTGAGGTCGTAGTACATGCCTTGTGAGGCGGTGGTAGCGGCGACTTGGTGGTGATGTGTGTGGAGGGGGTGAGGCGGAGGTGGTGGTGCTGGCTGATGATGGGTGTGAGGCATTGAATGACCCTGTATTGAGTAGAAGTTGACCAAAGGTACCGGCGCGGCCTTTGGCGCAGAACTAACAGGCAGTGGCGTGTCTTGATGTCCACGTTCATGGCGGCGAGCGGAGGCGCATCTCGGCCTCAAACGGGGTCAGACGAAGCTGCGCCATGCGCACCGCGAGCCCGTACAGCGCGCCCACAGCACGCGATCCCCGTCCTTGCGCCATATCGGGGTCCGGCATGGCGGACAACGGGAGGGTCTTGAGGGAGTAGGCGTTGGCTGGGTTGGTGATAATGTTTGGTTTCTTCTGCTTCTGCGTCGCTCTTCGCCGTTTGCGCGTTGTGGGCAGAGCTGAACTGCTCCTCGGCAGGCGACCGGGTGTCACAATGAAAAAGCATATAGTATTGATATTACCGCCAATGCCACCACCGCGGCACTTCCATCCTTTATAGATACAAAAGGTAGTGTACAAGAGCACGCCTGGGCGGTTAGGTGGCGCTTACCCTGCCACGAGGCTCCTGCGGTTCTCGTCGACAATGCTCTGCATCATCGTCAGCGCCTTGTCCTGGTCTCGCAGCCTGTTAAATGCATTGTACGTATACATGTCGGGCTTCACACCGACCGCTTCCATCTCCTGCAGCAACGTCACCGTCATCCGTGTGTTTTGCGCCAGCGCGTGATGCCGGACCAACGTGTTCCACGTCACAAGGTTGGGCTCAATGTCGAGCTCCTGCATCACCTGCATCATCTGCGCGGCGAGCGCATTTTCACCCTGGTAGAGCAAGCCGCGCAACAGGACCGTGAGCGTGAATGCCGTCGGCGCCGGATGCACTGGCTTGGCCTTTGCCGTTGCAGCCGCGGTGGCCAAGGCTTCGGGTTCAATAACCTCGCTCGCCGCCGTCGTGGTCTTGTTGGACGCGTCGTCGGGGTTAGTCGCTGATCTGGTGCGTAGAGAGTCTTGGAGCATATCTCCAAACACATGTAATGCCTCCCTCCACAGCTCCGGGTGCTCAGTCATAACCAGAATGAATGTGTCGTGGATCATGGCGCCCTGGTTTTGCCGCAGGAGCGAGGGGTATTTGCTCTGCTCTTCTAACCGCGATCTGAAAAACTTGTAAAATGACAGAATATCCTGCGGGCGAGACAGCGATCGAATGTATGCTCGCAGCATCACCCCGTCGGCCGCAGTATTGGGCTGTAGCTTGCCCTCCGTGGCACCGTCTTCTGTAAAGAGTCTGTCGGCCAGGGGGAGGATTGTGTGCATAAAATCCCACTCGCGGCCCAGCGGGTCGCGGAATTTATCGTCCAACTCTGTATCGACGCCTTCATCGCCCAGAAGCAGCGGCAGCGAGTCCGGCAGCCACCACTGCAGAGACTTGAGCTCGAATTTCTTTGCGTATACTTTTAGCATGGGTCGAAACATTGGTATCGACCACGGCGCCTTGAGGCTCTTGCTTCGCGTCTCCGTGTCCGCAAAATAAAAAACGGTATGCAGGATGTTGCTCAACACGCTCTCAAACGATACTGGCGTGACCTTGGCAACCGTCAGAGCCTTGGCCACGATCTCGACGTTCAGGCTGGCCTTGGCTCCGGCGAAAACAGTGGTGAATGCCTTGGCATCCAGTGGCACACCAGATTCCGCGAATAACAAAGCGAGGCGAATGGCCTCCTCCGCCTGCCCCTGGTGACACAGCGAATCCAGTATAGCTGTCAATGTGATTGTGTTCGGCGTGTGACCGTGCTCCATGAACAGCTGCAGGACATCTTTTACCGCGAAGCTCTTCACTTGCTGTGTCCAACCATCATTTGTGGTCTTGCAATGCAGCAGTGCTGTGACTGTACTGGCCGAGGCGGCATCATTTAACGTGTCTCCCTTCTCTGCCATTTCTTTCAGTATTGCGAAAGCAGCATCCTTGTAGGCGGCCTCGCCAGCCAGCTTTGTGGCGAACTGCAGCCGCGTGTTTTTGTGTAGTGTAAAATTCGCCCTCTCCAGTATGTCGTATAGATCTTTAGCTTGGGCAACTGGAAGCTGCCGTGCGAAGAGACCAAAGGTGCTTTGTTGGGATGGGATATGGCCTTGTGGGATATCTTCAATCAAGTGGGCCAGTAGAGCCAAGACCTCACCAGCCATCGAGGCTCTATCGTGGGCATTCTTGATGCTGTCAAGCTGTAGATTTTGCGCTATGAAGCGCAGAACATCGTGTATAGCATAGCCAGGCGGCAGCGGGTTCATAGTTGCTTCTAGAACCATGCTCGCTTTGCTGGGACACGAATGCAGCGTGCCGAGCATGACGTCTGGCCAATTCTCTTGCCTGCTTTCGACACTAGTTGCCTCCCAGGCCTCACGCATGAGTGTTATATCGGAAAGATCATATAACCACTTGCCCCGATCCCCGTCGTGTGGCGTGCCTAACGGACGGCCAGATTCCAGTCGATGTATTTTTTGCTTCCATTTATTGAATCGTCTTTGCACAACACGGTATTCTGATCCCGAATATTGATGTCTCATATAGCCCCACTGGCTGTATTTCTCCAATTGCTGCATCCTGACACGCTGCAGCTGACGCTTATCTCGCTTCAGTCTATCGGGTACGTGGGGGAGGCGAAACTTTCTGCGGGACGTTCCGGAGGGTTTTGGAACAGGTTGCGCTTCATGGGTTTGGGCTGAGGGCGAAAGCTGGGCAGTGCCTGTACTTTGTTCCACTTCGTCGGTCGCTTGTGCAATTTCGAATCTGTTATTCCTCATGGCGTCCTCGACCATCGTCGAGTAGTCTCGCGAGATAGGTGATCGGGCGGATGGCAGCCCCAGGGACGCTTCGAAATGCCCCGGGGCAAGGCATACTCTGCGCATGGAATCTGATAGCAAAGTAGTGGCTGTTCGCTCTTGTGTCAATCTCCGTATTGGGCGTGATTGGCTGGTACTGGCGCATCGCGATGTTGAGCGTTGCGTCATGTGAGCCCTCAAGCACAGCCCCCTCCTTGCGCCGTACATCTTCTCTGTGGCACACGCTGACACTATCTTCCATGCCACTGTTCAATCTTCTGCCATGATGTACTATTCGAAATCGCAAGGGTTGTCGCTCTCGTCGTCGGGGGTTGTGTTCAAGGAGACAAGTTTAGGTGGGCCGAGAGCCGCCAACCTTTTTTTTCCAGCGCTTGTGTCGCACTTCTGCCTGGCATCGACTTTCTTCCGCCCCACCAATCTTTGAGCTTCTCGACCCAAGAAAACCATTCCAACTACAGTATCTGGCGATTGATCCTACCCGTTGTCGATAGTTCTGCAAAATGTCGTCGCATAACACCCTGAGCGCCGCGTCGGAGGATCGCAAGGCTCGCCTTGCTAAGCTCAAGAACCTCAAGCGCAAGCAGCCCACCGATGAGCTCGTCGCGCCCGAAGCCGACGAGCGATCCCCAGCTCCCTCCAACAACAAGCAAAACGAGCAGGGCGAGGAAGAGGAGTCGCCTCTCGACGTGACGCACTTGCACCTCTCGGGCCGAAACTACGACCCTGAGACGCGCGGACCGAAACTCGGATTCGAGGCGCCGCCTACCCTGGCAGACGACAAAGCCACGCTCGAGCAGCAAGCCGCAGAACTCGAAGCTCAAGTGCGGCAACAAGCGGCCGCCGAAGCCGCCGAGGAAAAGGGCATTGATCTTTTCAAGCTGCAGCCCAAGAAGCCTAATTGGGATCTGAAACGCAACCTGGAGCAAAGGTTGGACGTGTTGAACGTCCGCACAGACAATGCCATTGCGCGCCTGGTTAAGGATCGCATTACCGCTGCGCAAAAGGCAGCCGAAAAAACGTCAGGTCGACAAGACTCTGAAACTGCCGGAATGGATGGCGCTACACTCGTCGAGTCTCTGAGAGTACGAGAGCAGGAGGAAGAGGAGGAAGAAAGGCGCGAAAAGGCAGAAGAGGAAGCCTTGACTGCATAATCACGGGTTGACTGGGGAAATTCTGGCATTTTTTTTGTACATATAGATATGGGCCAACTGGTGTAAATATTGATACCCTTCATCCTTTGACCCCCCGTTCTGTTTACCGCTGCATCGATCGCGTCATGGCTACACGTTGACTAAAGGGACTTAGACTCCGTTCCCTGGGCGGACTCTTTGGGGCAGCGTTTTGCCGTTCGCGATTGTCTCCGCGACCTCTGTGATCCCCATGCCCGCGACGTTCTTCTCTGTCGCGTCGCTCCCGTGGCGACCGTGACCGGCGGCGATACTCCTCCCTGCGCCTGCGATCTGACCCCCTCGGGGATACTCGCCGCCGATCGGTATGCTCCTCCCTGCTGCGGCGCGGCGACGGACTTCTCGACAGCTGCCGTCTGGGTGGTGACTCGGCAATCTCACCAGCCTCTTCGACATTTTCAGAGCTATGTCGATCTTGTCGGCGCCTAGGTGGCGATGCTGAGCCACCGCGCGAGTTTGTAGACACTGTTGACACAGACTCGACAGAAGGTGACCTCGGCCGGCGCGGGGGCTCATCCAGCCCCTCGTCGTCGTCTTCCAATGCGCGTCTCCTTTCTCTCTCAGCCTCCTTCTTAGCAAGTTCCTCATCTGCGGCGCCCTTCCTATACTCGTGTCAGTCGCAACCTGGATGGGATTATCGCACGCGCCAGACAACGTACTTTTTCTCCAAGGGATTCGGGGCATCATTAGTGAGCTTGGGAACGAGTTTGGGGTTGCGAAGTTGCTGTGTGCGTGAGGGCCGAGAAACATATGGCCTCTCTTGGGCGGTCGCTTGGCATTCATATGAATAGTGTCGTTCTAAGTAGTTAGCAAAGATGATGTGATGAGCTGGGCGGACAAGACATATCTCGTTTTAAGCACTTTTGACACTGTACGTTGGCCGGTGTCGACCGTGAAGGCCCGCTGCGATAAGAATGCATTTTTGAAGCTTTTGAAGATACAAGGGACTGAATTGATGGCGGCTTGTGACAGCACCCTTCTGGTAGGTAATCTGTAACTAGAGAGGAGGCTGGCAGGACTTTTGACCTTGTGCACGTGACCTGTTCTAGATTCGATGGAGGCACCTCGGTCGGCTGCTCAGTTGACAAATTTTTTTTTCAAACGAGAGTGCATGAGATTATATGAGAGAGAAAATCAAACATTGTGTTCAACCATCTAAAGATTTGAAAGTACGATAAAATTAGACATGTCTATAGTAAATCCTCTGCACTCGCCGCCTTGTGCCATGTACGACGAAGAAGCGGGCTGGCGACGGTACACACTGACCTGCGGGATAACTTTGAAAATCGTAATAATATTGGGCAGCACAATCTTCGATTTTTTTTTTACAATTTTGAGCCTGAATTGTTTTTTTTCCCGAAACATCGCTTTCCGGCTATGCGGACGACCACAGGCGAATTGGGCGACCCAGCCTAGTCACCTGACATGGTATCCAGCTAAAGTAAACGCCACAGCCGTGGGAGGGCGGCCGCTCGAACAAGATCCCAGAACTTTTGACCTGCTGTGTCTGCTAAATATTTCTTCTATTTGAAGCGACAACCCGAACCTTGCCGCCTGCATCCTGCTGCCTATTTCATAAATAGCTAGAGTACTGGTCTGTACGACTTGGCCCCTTGTTGCCTATTTTCTTCGTCTTGTAGGTTTCTTCTGCCTGGTGCTTCTCTCCCCCTCCACAGCGCAACTGCCCCCCTCCTTGACGTCGGCCACAATTTCTCAAGCCCCACGACATTTCTTTTTTGAGAGTCGCAGGACATCGACGCCAACCCCGACGCATCACGAACATCACGAGCATCACGATAGCTAACTATCCCCTGCAGCGCCGCATTTCCTGCAGGACGAAAAAAAATACTTCAGAAATCACCTCGATCGATTCGGCACTTGCGAACGTCTTCGAAATACCGGGAACCATGTCCTATTTTCCTCGATCATGAGACTTGCGCGGTGCCTTCTCTGCTAAATTCGTTTCGAACGGCTCTGATTTTCTTGAGATTCTGTTGGCTTTGCCGTTATTCCCATCTTGAACGTGCCCTGTACCGCATACCTTTTTTTCCTTGACGAAACTGCTTTGAATCGGGTAGATTTCTGCCACTTATACCCCCCTTTACCAGCGCAAACGCCCGCTGTAGCAAACGTACGTCGCAACACCAACGTCTCTCTCTCGACGTTAAACCGCTAATTTCAAGGCATAGAACACGATTTCGAAACACGACTCTTCTCTTGTCTTTTACCGATGGAGGCTGCGCAAAGGTCCCTGGCGACTGATGCCGTCGTGGTCGTCGGCGCATCCCACATACCAAAATCAGTTGCCATGCCGCTCAAGCGGCCAGGCGTAGCCCCAAACGTTGACACGACGTCTGCGTCGCTGAGCAATCTCAATCTTGACTCGACAGTCTCCAACGCCGCCGCTGCGGATAAGCTGCCGGCCATCCAAAGAATCGACTCCAACTCCGACCCAGGGACTAAGCCTCCCAGTCTTGACGGCAAGAGCATTACATCAGGAACAACATTTGCATTGGACGAAAAGGAGTCGCTTCGCCCAGATGATAGTGCAAGTGTACAAGCAGCTGCCGAGGATGACGATGCAGCATCTCTCCTTCCGGGGTCTCGTTTGGGCTCAGAAGCGGCTACTAGAGCCCGTGCCCGGCCGACCATTGCCATGGGTAGTCACCCCGCCGGCGTTCTCACACCACAGAGCACGTCTTCCGAGCAGCAAATTGAGAATGGCGCGCCGCTCCAGCTCAGTGGCGAGGCTAGGCCATCAAATGCGCTCAATGCCATATATCGCCAAGCCCCTGACGAGAAACTCATTGATGCGCTGGCCACACCACGCGATCGCTTCTTCTTGCTGCGTCTCGAAAAAGATGTTATTGACTTTGTACAGAACTCCAAGTAAGACAGTATGCTATTGCTGACAATGCTCATTCTAACATGATTTCCAGAGAGCCTTACATGGATCTACCGCCGTCCAACTCCTTTTGTAGAATGTTGACCCATAAATTGGCTGACTACTACCACATGACACATTCTTTTGAAGCACATATTGGATCTGTCCGGATATTTCGAACCCCTTTCTGTCGTGTTCCGCCATCGTTAGCACAGATGGTGCCCGAGACGACACCGCCATCTGACAGCACGCCGCCACCTGCGCTCTTGCCGCGAAAGATTATGCGACGTGGACAGGAAGGCGATGGCGCGAGTGCTGGTCCATCCGGGCCTGGTTCTGAAACCGGAAGCGATCTAAAGGACAAGCAACCCGCCAACCAAAAGTGAGTCGAACGACATCCTGAACTCTATGTAAAATCTAACACAAAATAGACTCTCGAGAGAGCAACGCGAAGAAATGTACAAGATTACTAGAGATAGAATCTTTGGCGCAGAGGAGAATACCACAGGTTGGTCCCTGTCTATGCGAATGAGGACGCACTATACTGACTTTTTCCCAAGCGGACAATGGCGCAGAAGTCGGCATGTCACGAACAAGTTCCGCGTCGGCTAACAGGTCAAATCTGGGAAAACGTGGAAAAGGAAACAAACAGCGCCGCGACTCAGACGGCTTCGATTCTCGACACCAGTACCAGCCTTTCTGGGGACCTCAGCAACAAACATGGGTGTCGCAATCGCAGGCGCAGTACGGACCCCCTGGCGCGCAGTATATAACCGCGGGCCCGTCTAACTACCAGGTTCCGCCAAACTATGCGCAACAAGGGCCAGCGTATGGTCCTGTCCCGACTATGCCACCCAATGCCGGCTATCCTGGATATCCTGCGGCACCGGTATGTTGTAGCCCTCATCCCAAATCTTCAACCGCTAATTCAAGTCGTCGTGCAGTACCCCGCTGGAGGAAGCCCTGTAGTGTATGTACCACAGCCTCAAATGGCCTCGAATACACCACCCCATGGATGGCAGCCTGCGTATAATGCGCCTGTGCTCTACCCGCCCCAGGTGCCCGCCCCAGGACCACCACAGGCACCAATCCAAAATCATGGCCCTGGCATTGGCCCTGGTGGTATCCCGTACGCCTTTGGGCAATTGCCTGCTAATGCCAATCCGCATGACCCCAAAAGCCAGCATCCCATTCCAGGCAGCTACAATCGAAATCACGCTTTCAACCCCAAGACGCAATCGTTCAGCCCCGGAGCGCCCATGGCCCCTGTTCACCCACCGCAGCCGCCATTTACGGCACCCGGATCGCATCACGGCAGTCCCCAAATCGGCACACCACCTCATTTGGCCTATACGGGATACCAACCCCCCATGCCTCCTCCATACGGTGGGGCATATGGCATGGCCAGACAGGGTTCTAACAATTCGATTCCATCCTATCATGGTCCTCCTCAGGGCACGCCTCCACACGTGGTTATGCAACCCCCTCAGCATATGGCTCAGCAACCGCCAATGCCAATGAACAGCAGACCACTACCACACGGATCATTACCCAATGGCCAAATGTATAGCCACCTGCCCACGTACGGGAACCCCGCTTCGTTGCCTCAAAAGCCGACAACGGGAATGTGAGGGGAACATTTTGGGACTTGCAATCAGTCGAATACAGACAGGGAACGGCAAACTGGTGAATGGCGCAAATGGCAGGGATTGCAGCATATCTGGGCGTTATGAAACGAAAATAAAAGATCAAAGGGAACTGGCGGATTAGGATAACTTTTTGCATTTGGCCTTTTATCTATATCCATAAGGGGCGAAAGAGAAAGAATATATCATAGATCGAAGCCACAAACCAACAGTTGAATAATTTTGAATGCAACACACCGGCTGAAATCTCGGTTATGAGGTGTAAGAGACTGTATCAAGATTTTTTTTTAAGATTGATCCTTTCTAAATGTATGAGTTTGCCAAATAAGTGATGACTTGTTCATTTCTTTTCTTGGCCTAGCCCACAAAACGCCACGATGAAGTGTTTCCGTCCTACTCTCCAAGAGCCGAAGCTTTCTCCAGAGGCCCATGTCCTCTTCTGATGCCATTCCCCGGACTTGCTCTTCTCCTCATATCGTCGTCTATGTGATTCAATATAAAAAACACGCAGCACTGTACATCAGAGCGCAGGCGGGGGAGCGAGGGGAGACAATTTGGGCTTCAAAGACACTTGAGAACAACCTTGTTCCGTGTCCAAGATGCAAAACCCGCCATAAAACCAATAAAAAGCTTCATTTATAATTCCGTTCCTTTATCTCATTTCAACTCTTGAGACATGCCACTGCAACCCAGTCAGTATGTGCCATAGCCTATTCCGTAGGCTCGCGGGGCTCGCGGGGCTCCCTGGGTTCCCTGTGTTCTCTGGGCTCGCGCTGCTCGCGCTGCTGGCCGCCTCCCCGGGCACCACCACGGCCGCCGCGCTTGTTGCCGCCACCGCGCTGGTTACCCTTTTCGCCTTCACCGGCCTTGCCCTCGCCGTCCTTGTCAATGGCGACGAGGTTGGCCGTGGCCAGTCGCTGGGAGAGGTCGATCTGGGTGCGGATGGAATTGGCGAGGTAGCTGACCATCAGGACGTCCTGAATGTGGTTGTTGAAGTCGTGCTCAATCTGGGCGGCGTCGACCTTGGGGGCGAGCGACAGGGCGCTCAGGAGGTACTGGCCGAGGGCGTTGTTGGGCTCCTCGTCCTCGTCGAGGACGCCATTCACCCACTCGCTCACGCGGTCGAGGAGGCCAATGGTGTGCTGGATGGAGCGGCCGAGGCCCTCAATGTCGGACGGCAGGGGGACGGTCCGGGACTCGACGTCCTTGGCCGAGGCGACGGCCTCGAGGGCGCTCTTCTCGGCGTCGCCGTAGAGCATCTTATGGGGCACTTGGATGAAGAGGCAGCTGTCGGCGGCGCGCTCGGCGTTGACGGCGACAGGGGCCGAGATGTAGCAGCGCGTCTCAATGTCCTCGCCGGGCTCCGTCGAGATGGTCATGTGGACGGCCGGGTGCGGAAAGGTGCCGGTGTCGGGGCTGCCGAAGAAGTTTTGGATGAGGGCGCTGAAGCTATTGAGCTCGTGCGAGGTCGTGTACCAGCCGAGCAGCGATTCGCGGGGCGAGGCCTTGAGCGTGAGGGCGAGCATGCTCTTTTGGTATTCGACGTCGACCTCGACCTGGTCCTCCTCCTCGGTATGCGGGATGGCAAAGCACGAGCGGACCTCGACTTCGGTGCCGTCCTCGGAGCGGGTGCCTACTAGGGCACCAATGACGCGCGTGGGCTGAGCTCCGTCACGGACATCGCGGCGAACGGCGTGATCGAGGATCGAAAGGATGGCCTGCAGTTTTTGACACCCGTCAGTATTTCGCCGGTACAAAGAAAAATACGCCAATAATGTCTCCTCAACATTTTGAGGGGCCAGTTCTCAGGGGGCTGTATAAATCGTCGCTACCCACCTCGGGCTGAATATTGACATTGAGGGGCGCAATGTTGGTCTGGATGCCAACGTTGGCGTGGGCCAACGGGCGCGCAAGATGTATATAGCGCTCTGTCGCGGCAGCCATGCTGGGCAGATGCAAACTCTCGACCGGGGATCGTGGTGTTGGGTTTGTCGGAGGCGGTTGCGTCGTGGAGGGCGGAAAAAGGGTGGATGGTGGTGTGCCAGCAAGTTTCTTCCCACAAGGAGGGGCTGTCGTTTTGGGTGCGCCGCCAAATTTCAACCCAGATTTTGCGTATTTGCTCGTTTGGCAGGCTCCGCTGGGGTTGTGCGCGCTAAGATAGGCAGATGATAAGCCGGTGTGGCGGTGCGGTATCGTATCGTGACCCACTCTCTGTGGCTAGTGCTTTAAATCTTCATTTTATGGTACTTGGGACCTCAACTTCTTTTCTGGTAGTGATCTTTTATACTACACATATAAAAATCTCCCAAAAAAACTCATGGCTCGTGGGAGAGGTAATATAAGAGCGCGGGGAGGTAATCGAGGAGGCAGTCGAGGAGCTGGCCGAGGAGGTGGTCGAGGTCGAGGCCGAGGCCGAGGTGGTCGAGCATCCTACAGTCAATATGGTCCGAATCGTCGTTTTGATAATGCCCGTCTTGATGAGCAGTCAGTATTGCGTCCCAGTCTTACTCCTGTATGAAAAAAAAAGCTGACAATGTAAAGGGATTCTGATTCATCTGAGGGCTCAGACGACGGAAAAGAAGAGGTGGAAGACGACACGATGAGTGTGGAATCTGACGACGATGAGGAAGAGACTGAGCAAACCAGCCGCCCGTACATGACGCTGCTACAAAGCTTGCAAGAGTCCAGCGCCCCCAATGCGAAGCGTCGCAAATTAGATCACGGCACAGAAGACGCAGAAGCTAGTGACTCAGACGAAGAGAGCGAGCACAGCGATGAGGAAAAAAGTGCTCAGGATGCCGACCTAGTAGAAGAAGAAGAAGAAGAGGAAGAGGAAGAGGTCCTACAAGCAGGCGAAGACGAAGAAGACTCAGAGGATGAAGGTGAATCCTTGGACCCCTTTGACGTGCACTTCGCGCATCCAGACGAAACCAGCTCAGCCAAGGCTGTGAATGCAGTCAAAAGCGATGAGTGGAAGACAGAGAGAAGGATTCTGGGGCCGCTCAGGGCTACTGTGCAGTCTGCCGGCTCTGATAGCACATTCTCATTCCTCGACATGAAAGATATCAAGTTGAAGCAGAAACTACAAGAAACCTGCGGCAAGACGCTTTCTGGACTTGACGAAGCACAAAAGCACATTGCTTCTCTCCTTTTCAACTACCAAGATGTATTGTACTGCGACCGCAACGTCGACAATGCTGAAACTTTGCGCCGGCTGGTGTGCAGCCATGCGCTGAATCACATTTTCAAGTGAGTCAAGCTTGTGCTGAGCCCAGAGACTTGTTGGCTCTACTAACAATCGATTAGGACACGAGACCGGGTAATCAAAAATAACCACAAGCTTGCCAAAGACGCCGAAACAGAGCAAGAATTCAGAGATCAGGGCTTCACGCGCCCCAAGGTGCTATTCCTTCTGCCAACGCGCAACTCGTGCGCAAACATGGTACGCACGATCCGAGATCTCTGCAAGCCCGACCAGGAGGAGAACCGCAAGCGGTTCGACGAGTCGTACATTACCAAGGACAACATCTTTGGCGCCGACAGACCTGCCGATTTTCGCGACCTCTTTGAGGGCAACGACGACGACATGTTTCGCCTCGGCGTCAAGTTTACCCGCAAGACGATCAAGTACTTTGCGCAGTTCTACAGCTCCGACATTCTCTTTGCCAGTCCCCTCGGCCTGCGCATGGCCATGGGCTCCGAGGAGGACAAGAAGAAGCCTGACTCGGACTTTCTCAGCTCCATCGAAGTCGTCGTCGTGGACCAGGCCGACGCGCTGCTGATGCAGAACTGGGAGCACATCGAGTACATTTTCGAGCGCCTCAACCTACAGCCCAAGGACGCGCACGGGTGCGACATTGGCCGCCTGCGGCCCTGGTACCTCGACGACTGGGCGCGCTACTTTCGGCAGACCGTTCTCCTCAGCGGCTTCCACGCGCCCGAGCTCGCGGAGCTGCAGCGCAGCGCGTGCCGCAACTGGGCCGGCAAGGCCCGGCTGCAGCCCGCGTACGACGGCGTGCTGGTGCAGCTGGGCGTCAAGGCGCGGCAGACGTTTTCACGGTTCCAGTCGCACGCGCTCGACGGCGATCCGGACGCGCGCTTCGCGTACTTTGTGTCGGCCGTCGTGCCCGGCCTGGTCAAGCGCGCCAAGGACGCCGCCGCCCCCGGCGGCACGCTGCTCTTTGTGCCCTCGTACCTTGACTTTGTGCGCGTGCGCAACTACTTTGCCACGTCGGTGACCGTCGCCGCCGTCTCGTTTGGCGCCGTCTCCGAGTACACCGACGTGCCCGAGGCGTCGAGGGCGCGCTCGCACTTTGTGACGGGCCGCCACAAGGTCCTGCTGTACTCGGAGCGCGCGCACCACTTTCGCCGCTTCCAGATCAAGGGAGTCCAGCGCGTCATATTTTACGGCTTGCCGGACAACCCCGTCTTTTACAAGGAAATCGCGGGCGAGTACCTGAGCAAGAGCGAGCAGGACTTTACCATTGAGCCCGGCAAGGGCGCCGTCCGGGTTCTCTTCTCCAAGTACGATGCCATGAAGCTGGAGCGAGTTGCGGGATCGAAGAGAGTGGGAAAGATGTTGCAGGATCGGGGCGATACCTTTGATTTCATCTAGCACGGAGTTCATTCCAGATATCACTGTAGAGTTGTGTTACGCATAGACAAAAGCCTCTTGTTTGTTCAATTATTTCTCGTCGTATTTATATCCCATTCTGCGTGCGCCTTGAGATGAAGTTGCCACATTGAACAACGGGAATCACCAAGCACGAGTACGAAAAATTGGTATGAATGGTGTATTGTTTCACAGCGCCGAAAGCATCGTATAGCAAGCCTACTGGCTGCAGAATAACGCTTTGAAATAATATACAAATACAGTCCCTTCTAAAGATTCCAACAATCAAGCTCTATGATACATTTCGTTCCACCACCGTGGTGCCGCTATGATTGCTTTGCATCGTCACACCTGGCCCGTAACTCTCCCATTCCCAGCTGCTACTCGACATCACTTGCAGCGACATTCGGTTTTGGCGCCGTTTCGCGGGTGTTATCGCGGTTACGTTGGATATCCTTGACCATGTATCTCTTGACCATGGCCTCAAACTCAGCCTTGCCGCGATGCTTTGTCACCTTGTCGATATTCTCGACCGTCAAGTCCCTGTGCGCCTGGCCGAGCATGCGGTCGCGTGCCACCGTCTTGGCCGTCAGCATAAAGCGCGAGTCGCGGGGCCCGTCGACGAATTCGAGGACGGCGCTCTCCGCCTGGTCGTAGGTGTTCATGGGCTCCGTGCGGACAACGCGGGTGTAGCCGCCCTCGCGTTGCATGTATCGCTCTTTTAGAGGCCCGAACAGTTTCGGCAGATGAATGTGAGGCAGCTGTGCGGAAGAAGACGAGTTAGCTTTAGCTCTGTATCCCCTTGGTTGAAGGGGGGGGGGTTGTGATGCGCCGCCGTACATAGAGGATTCCTTGCGCTGATCGCCGGCAGGGCTCGTTGTCGCGCTTGGCCAGGGTGATGAGCTTCTCGGCCATCCGTTGAGCCTCCTTGGCCTTGGCGTATGTGGTTTGGATGTGTTCGTGCTGGACGAGGGATGTCACGAGGCCTCGCAACAGAGCGTTTCGCGCCGAGGACTTGCGGCCGAGATGGCGGTATTTGGTGAGACCACCGGCCATTGTGTGTGATGGAGTAGCTGATAAATAGGCAAAATTGATTCAGTCGATGGCGTCGAGCCTGCGCAGGGGGTGTTTGCGTTGTTACAGCGTAATGACTTTTTTTTGAATGAATTGTTGATGCCCCCAAAAAATTAACGCCTGGAGTGGAAACTTTGGGTTCGGGAGGCGGGCGACGTGGTGCCGAAATTTACCGCGCACCGGGAACAGTTACAGTGGTTACACTCTGTTTCGAGTGCTGTTTGCCACTAACCCACCCACCTTGTCAACTACGTCAACATCTTGCGCGCAAAACGCACGGCAGAAGAAAAGCTGTGAATCGACATCGCAGCATGCGAAGCTGATCCTCCATTGTTGCACTCATTGCCTTGATACAAGCAGTCTCCGAGCGCAGCCAAGCTCTGCCACGCCACAATGGGCTTCGTCTCCGGTTTTGTAAGAGCGGCCTTTTCCAGCTTCACGGGCACAGCTTTCCCGGCCAGGTTTCCATTATTGCTAACAACCGATTCCTGCTTCTCGACAGACTGGCGGCGTCACGCTCACCCTCTCCGTCGCCTACCTCTCCGCCCTCGCCCATCAGCGCAACCGCGAGCGCCAGGGACAGGCCCTGCGCGCCCAGGCCCTCGAGCTGCAGACCATCATCGACCCGATCCCGCTGCCCCTGCCGCCGACCCGGTCCGAGGTGGCCGCCGAGCAGCGCGCCGCCAAAGTCGAGGTCCTCAAGGAGAAGTGGAACGACGAGGTCGGCCGCGCCGTCCGCTGGGTGCAGACGACCGACTGGGACGAGGTCCGCCACGGCGTGCAGTCCCAGGCCGGCTCCCTCTGGGCCCGCGTGACCGGCGCCACGCCCGAGCAGTCGGCCGAGGCGGCCAAGGGCGTCGCGGAGAGCACGGCCCGCTCCATTGAGCAGTCGGCGCGCGGCGCCTTCCAAAAGGCCAAGGCCGAGGCCCGCAGCGTCGAGGAGGCCGCGCAGAACAAGGCCCTCGAGGCCCGCCTGCAGACCAAGAAGGCGACCAAGGCTGCGGCCGACAACGTGGCCGAGACCGCCAAGGAGGGCGCACAAGAAACGGGCGGCTTGCTGTCGTCGCTGCTGGGACGCGGCAAGGAAAAGGCCGCGGAGCTCGCCAGCAGAGCCAAGGAGGCTGTCGGTCTGGCGGGCAGTGCTGCAGCGGCTATTGACGGCGTGAATCTGACCACTGGATCGAGTGCTGTCGAGAAGGCCTTGCACCAGCGATACCAGAAGACGGCGGCCAGGGACACCAGAACGGTGGCTCAGGTGCTGAAGGAGAGATATATCCCAGTGGACAGTCGTGACAACACGAACCTGCGGGGCCTGTAAGAAGTTGCCGCTCTCAAAATAGATTTACTTTGTTCTTTTCTTTAACAGTGAGCGTTGAGAAATTAAATGCCTGCAAGGTATTGCAGTTGTATACAATACATAAGTGCAGGTCTGCTGTGTTATACACCGTACGAGCTTTTCTATCTATCGAGGGTATCTGGTGTGAACCGCTCACATGTTCCGTCTCTATATATGCAAAGATCGAAGCCTGCGCCAACAGGCTCGTATCTGACGGTGACACCCTTGCCAATCAGCTTGGCAATCTGCTTCCCCATCGCCATCCTCGCGCGGTCGCCAACTCCGGCGAGCAACGGCCGCAGCAGCGAGGCGGTGGACAAGCCGCGCTGCTCACGGACCTGCACGCGGTTGGCGACGAGCACGGCGCCGAGGTGGATGAGCAGCTGGACGCCGACGGTGAGGCCGACGATGATGTGGACGTAGCGCCACTTTGTGATTTCGAGCTGGATGGCGCGCTGGGGCGTCATGCCGGGGGCGTCGATGTTGGTGTTGGACAGGGCGGACGCGGCGACGGCGTTGGCAGCGCAGCGGCTGACGAGGGCGGCCATGCGCGCGCCGGAGCCGCGCGCCGGCTGCCCAAAGTACGTCTGCGCCGGGTAGCTCTGGAACTGGTAGTTCGTCGTGGCGTTTGTGAGGCCGTCGGCGGACGAGCCGTAGCCCTGCAGCGCGATGGCGGGCGGCACGTAGCGCGTAAAGTTGGTGCCCATGACGTGCTGCGGCAGCACGGCGTTGGTGACGTTTCCGACGGCGACCTGACAGACGTAGTACCACGGGCTCGTGTCCGACGGCTCAAAGGCGTTGACCTCGCTCCACGTGTCGTTGGCCTGGCTCGCGGGGTCGTGCAGGTACAGGATCTGCGAGCCGCCGTTGGCGACGGGCAGGTAGGCCTCCTCGTCGGCGGCGCCGAGCCGCACCGTGATGTTGAGCGACAGGCCGTTGCCGCCGGCGAGGACGCTAAAGCTCTCGCAGCTCGCCGTTACGGTGACGGAGCGGTTCGACGCCACCGTGTTGGAGTAGCTGGCGTTGGCGAGCGTCGACTCGAAGAAGACGTACGTATACGAGTAGGCGTTGGGGTCGACGTCCGTCTCCTGGGTAGTGTTGTTGCTGCTGCCGCTGCTGCCGTCGTTAGAGTCGGCCGGTAGAGAGGTAGAGTAGTAGACTTGGGGCAGATCGGGATTGTACAGCGTGCCGGGCCGGGGCAAGAGATCGACGCTGGCTTCATCAAAGCCAAGCCCGACCTGGCCAAAGACGTTGGCCGAATATCGCCGAGAGTTGACGTCCTCGGTCAGGTTCTGGCGCTTCTGGGGCGTGGACAGGACCTTTGTGCCCTGGATGTCGGACAAGTCGGCTATGGAAACGAGACCTGGCCTCGTAATGGCAAACTTGTTGGCGGGGTTGACGTTGTACGTGATGCCCAGGAGGGCGAGGGCGACTTGGGAGCCCTGGCAAGTCAGTCGAGTGTTCTGCGATCTGCTACCGGGAACAATGTGCTATCGGGAAAAGACGTACAATGTTCATGGTAACAAAGACAACGACAGAGATTTGGATCAGCGTGTGGCGCGTCGTCCAGCCGAGCTGCAACATGGTGGTAAAGTGCTCGCTGGCCATGATGAGGTCGGCCTCGCGGGGCTTGTAGCGGCGCAGGCTGAGCAGCCACCACTGCAGGTCCATGGCGTTGGCCTTGAGGGAGCTGGTAATGTTGAGGCTGAGCGCAATAGTGAGCGCAATGACGAGCGTGTTGAACTCGAGCTTCTTGCGCTGCGGCAGCGCGTCGTGCGCCGAGTACGCCAGCAGCACCCCGTAGATGGACGCGCACAGCACCACCGTCACCAGCCACCGCGCCAGGCTCCGGAGCAGCAGCCGCCGCAGCTGCGACCTGCGGTCGAAGCGCTCGTACGCGTACGAGACGGTCGACGCCTGCGAGAGCCCGGTCGAGCGGCTGTCGCCCGTGTCCTGCCGCGTCGTGGCCGCGCTCGCCTCCAGCGGCTCGGTCGTCGAGGATGTTACTGTTGGTCCTTTGGTGGCCGCGGGTACGCGCCTCGTCGCTACCGGTTGCAGCTCGATACCGAACGGCAGGATCGCCTTTTGCGAAGCGGAATCAGACGTCGCCATGTCGGCACCATCGGTTGCCGTCTTGTGGCAGGCCTCGCGCCTCTAGAGCCGTAGTATTGAGTCGGTGTATTTGGGGAGGGGAGAAGTGAGAATCCTCGCAATCCCCTCGTTTTTCACGCAAATCCGAGTCCATAATGGGTTCCACGTCCAGGGCCAAGCGTGATCCGACCAAAGAGTTAGTTAGTCGTCCAGAGCTTCTTGATCCAAGGCAGCTAGCCGCCGCGCTGCCTTAATCCACACACACATGTGAACCCTGGATAGAGCAGGGAAAAGGTAGCAAATCAGCCCAACGGGCAATAAGGTTTAAAGCGGCTACAGATGAAGAAGCTAGAATTTTTTGTGTAATGGTGGTTTTGCCTTGGGTGGCGTGTCGGCCATGCCGTTTCCGGCAACCGGACAGGCTTGTGGAAATCTCCCGAGGAGGCGCAGCAGGGACTGCTATCCTCATGGTGGACATGGGGAAGTAAATCTTGCAAGTGTAGACGATCGTTATTTATCACAATACAAAGAACAAAGCGAGGAGGGTGGGCTCGACTGTTTTGCTCTATCATATATGGAAAGGAAACTCCGAGCCAACACCCACCTGCTTGTGACTTATTAGTTAGTGTAAGAGCTCTAGTACACAGTTACGATACGTATCGTGGGATAATAAAAGAGGAAATAATACAACGACGGGTCTGGATACTTCTGATGATATTCTAGGGGAGAATAAAGATTACGCATTGCATATTGCGAGGTTCGAGATGAGGAAGACTGTGGTGATACCAGCTCCAACCTAATAAGATTCAATGGAGAGCACGCCGGCTTCCATGAGCTGATCACACTGGTTACCTGTGAGGTCTCTATCACACGGATAATGTGTGCCTCAGGTGTAGATGCACATGTTGTTCGCGTCGTTCATGCTTCGTCGTGCGTGTTTACTCGTCGTAATCGTGCGTCGTTGGCCATCACGTAAAGGTGATAGGCTGCCCAGTCGGAGCGTAGTCAATGCCTGTATGTTTCTTCCTAATGTGCAGCATGTCGTCTATAAATGCAGAGATGTGCGTTCGCATATTTGTATGTGTCCGTCTATTGCTGCAGAATGCAAGTCGTCTGGTGGCAAACGGACGGTCGCTGCTCGGCCTCGGTCTTAGGCGTGCCTTGAAAATTGCTCAGCGTGACAAAGGCTACCCCACGATTGGCCAGGCGGCCCCACGCTAACTTTCCGAACCACCGCGGTACAGGAAAATAACCGTTATCAGACCCTAAAATCACCTGCATTGTGGGCGGCCTCGGCGCCCCCGCCCGCGGCTTTTGGCAGGCGGACGCTGTTCCTTCCGAGCGGCGGCGACGGCAATTTTTGTGCAAGTTACTGCTCGGAACCTGTCTGGCCGAGACATACATGCAATCTTCTTCTTATAATTTATTACTCTGACTTGATTTGTTTGTCTTGAAGGTAGTTTCAACCATCAAGACTGTTCTCAGACCCCTCACAAACTCTTGCGCTCAGGCCGCCCTGAGCACTGGAAACTCCAGCCCCACCCGTCTGCAACAAATTCGAAATCCATCTGATTCATTCTTCCCTCATCAGCAGTCGCAAGACAACCTCCTTGCTGATTACTCCGGTCAAACCGTCCACCATCCAAGTCAACTCGGCAACGCGACCGCTGCCGTATTCTTCGACACCAAGCGCATCCAATCACTCGCATCCCCTTATCTCGCCCCGTTGATCAGGATTCGAGTTGCGCTCTACTTTTGCAACCCAACAGATATCCCACCATGTCCTTTTCGAGCCTCGTCCACGATCTCAGCCTCCGTGACGGTGGCAGCAGCAACTCCAACGCTGCGGCCATCAGCCGTCGCCCGCCCCCTACCGTATCGTCGATTGACGATCGCGCTTCGCATATTTCGCGCGCCCGATCCTACGCCAGCACGGCGGCCACGAGCGTCAGCATCTCGGGTGACATCTCCAGCCAGCTGCATGGCGGCTACTTTCACCCGCTTGCCCGTTCGTGGCAAGCCGAGCGCCAACTGACCAAGGTATGTATCCAGCTATGGACAAGGCATGGTTCCATATTCCATGCGCATTGCAACCTTGTGGCGCTAACAACCCTCAGTCTATGCTCATTTACCCCCTCTTCATTACCGACAACGACGACGACATGATTCTGGTCCCCTCCCTTCCCGGCCAGCACCAACTCGGCATTGGCCGCGTCATCTCGTTCCTCGAGCCCCTTGTCCACAAGGGTCTGCGCTCCGTCATCCTATTCGGCGTGCCCTTTAAGCCTGGCACCAAGGACGCTCTTGCCAGCGCGGCCGACGACCCAGAAGGCCCCGTTATCCGCGCCATTCGCCTCATCCGCCGCCGCTTCCCGCAGCTCTACATTTGTGCTGATGTTTGCCTCTGCGAATACACATCCCACGGTCACTGCGGAATCCTGCGCGACGACGGCAGCTTGAATAACGAGCTGTCGGTGGACCGCATCTCCGATGTTGCCGTCGCCTACGCCAAGGCTGGTGCTCACTGCGTGGCCCCATCGGACATGAATGACGGTCGTATCCGTGCCATCAAGCTCAAGCTTATTGATGAGGGCATCTCCCACAAGACGACGCTCATGTCGTACTCGGCCAAATTCTCGGGCTGTCTGTACGGACCCTTCCGTGATGCGGCCGGCTCTGCGCCTTCGTTTGGCGACCGCAAGTGCTATCAACTGCCTCCTGGCGGCCGTGGTCTGGCACGACGTGCGATCACCCGCGACATGGCCGAGGGCGCCGACATAATCATGGTCAAGCCGGCCGGTCAGTATCTCGACATTATCAGCGACGCCAAGGAGCTGGGCAAGGATCTACCAGTTGCGGCCTACCAGGTGAGCGGCGAATATGCAATGATTCACGCTGGAGCAAAGGCAGGCGTGTTTGGTCTCAAGGAAATGGCTTTCGAGTCTGCCGAGGCCATTCTACGGGCGGGTGCGACCATTATTGTCAGCTACTTTACGCCTGAATTTCTTGACTGGCTTGACAACTAGAGAAATGGATGCGCAAGAACAAATATAGGAAATATAATACAAGGCAAAAGGAATGGGATACTGGGTCTGGTGGTGGACAATAACTATAGGCGGGAGGATGGTTGAGATGGGATGAAAGGATGGGAATGTGGATACTCACCTCATGATGCATATTGGATGGCGTTATTTACGGCACTCGTTTCAAGGACAACGATAGTAATGGATGAAAATATATAAAAATTTCCAAGTCTATACCAAAGTACTCCCTCGTGAATGATTATTTATGTACATGTTCGAGTCCGGAACGGGAACAAGAGTATGTCGTGGGCGGTTGAGGTGGTCGCGTGACCACTGCGCCATCTGCTCTGGGGAGCGACGACGCTAGGACATCCAGCGAATATCGCGGTTCGCAGCAGCGGCAGCAGCGGCGGCGTGGTTGTGCGGAAAACTCGGGAGCATATAGTAGCGACTAAGCAGCGAAGCGGCGCGGAAAATGATGACGGTGCCAAAGAGGATGAGCAGCAGGCCCGGCGCCAGCGTGAGGAGCATGGCCGGCGGGTGACGGTGACGACGAGGGCGGCCTGGGCGAGCCAAGCGGCGGCGACGGCGACGAAGAGAAGGATAGAAAAGCAAGGGTCCGAGACGGCAAGAGAAGAGCTCATTGGGCGGAAAAGACTGAAGGGACAAGAAGAATTTTGTTTGGTAAAGAGCGTTGGGGAGGATTATCCAGTCATTTTTTTGGAGTTGAATTTGGAATGGGCGATGATGAGGAGAAGAGAGAGTTGAGGTTGGACGTTTGTTTGCAGCAAAAGGCTTGGTCTCTCCCCTGATGGCCCCCTTGAACGGTGCAGGTGCCTAAGAAGAATACCTGGGTACTTGGGTAGGTAGGTACCTACGCGCGTGAGGCCTGTTTTCTGACAGGGCACTGGACACGTTTTCCACTCAACATGTTTTTTTCCCCTGTCACAACGCTGTCAGGCTGCTGCTACGTGTTAAAGATCTTTTATGTTTTTTTAGAAGCCGTGTTAGACGCCTAACAGCGTTGTGACAGGGGAAAATTAGCTGTTAAAAAAGAGACCTGTCTAGTACCCTGTCCAAAAACAGGCCTCACTCGCGTATGTAGAGATCGGTGGCGCCAGTGGCAGTGGCAGTGGCACGAGAACCCGTATTTATTACAAGAATAATAAATATCATCTTAATAGTACCTAAAGTACGAATTAACAACCTAGAAATATCCCTGATAAAGGTTGACGCGACGTACCGGAAGAAGTGCTTGTTTTGGGGGCTGTCGTGGCGGGCTGACAGCAGCGGCCACCTACCTGGTACACAGCATTTCGTACTATTATTCGGCCATTTTCTGTGCTTTTTCAAGCACGCTTGAAGCACTTTTCAAATCACTGGTAGCCATTTTTCTTTCCGAGTCAATAAACCCTTGGCCAGTCTCGTTGTTATTATTATAGTTAACTAGGAACTGGTCATGCTGGGCAGTAGGCATGGACTGGCTCTTGGCGGGTTTGACCTTGGTTGGCCACGATCGGGTCCCTGTCCCAAAAAAACATCAAGATTGGAAACACGTCCGGCTTCAGATTGCAACCGTTTCCCCACTGCCCTTTTTTGTTTCTCCATAACTAGTTATTGCGTTGAAAAGTATGCAAGCGTTCATGTTCAACGCCATTCCGCTCACCCGTTTGCTTCCCTCTGAATCATGACGTCGGCCTTGTCTCGCCCTCGACCCAGTTGCTTGCGCTCGATTTGCCCTCCTTGGCCACCGCATACCAGTCGTCGGTCATCCCAGACACCCTTGCCTCCATTTTTTAAAGAGTTGATCAATTGAGCGCTTTTTTTTCAATCACCTTTAAAGACTTTTTTATAGACCGTTTTGGCCTGTCATGCGTATAGTCTGCAGCTGAAGCGGCCTCCGTTTGGTCGGCATGAGCTAGATCGTCAGAGCGGCGTTGCAAACCGCCAGAGTTCATTTATCCTCTAGAAATTAGGCAAAAAAGAGCTGCCCCTTCTGCTTTGTTTCACACACTGTCAGAGATCGTCTCGAGATGGGAGGCTCCCCGCTGGATGATCCGCGCATTCTACATTTGTCAAGTAGAGCACAAGGCGATCCGTCCTTCCCCCTCGGGACACCTCATGCCTTATGCCTTATGCCGTGCAGTTCCTGGCACTGCCTTCTGCATTGCTTTCTGTGCTTCTCGGAGGACAAAAAAACGAATAGAACATTCATTCTTTTCCTTTTCTCTTCGTTGTGATCCTGACTGCCAGCTACGTGTCCCCGTCCTTCTCTTTGCCAAACACTCCGACAGCTGTCAATGCCACTCTTCTGCCGGCCGCCAAGCCAACGTCGAAACACACGTCCGTTTACACACTTGTCATCCTGATTCGTTCATTTTCCTCTCGTCGTCTTTCTTCATTTCTCATCCTCCCACTGTCCTCTCTTCTGTCTCTATCCAGAGTCTCCTTCATAACACCAATTTCTCACCTCAATTAATGCCAGCCATCCCGTCATGTCAAGAAGCGATCAGAACCCTCTCCGCGAGGAAAATCTAGGTCTGCTGGCCGGTCACATCTCCGACGTCGAGAGCGATGGCGACATCTTGGACGAAAAAGCTCGCCTCTCTTCCTCTTCCTCCGCCTATTGGACCAGACTCCGGCGACTCGCCGGCCCGTGGCTCCGCACCCGGTCGGCGTCGTCGTGGCGGCCGCTGCTGCTCCGCCTCGCCGTCTTCCTCGTCCCCAGCTTCCTCCAAGGCCGCCACGCCCGCGAGCAAATGATTCGACCTGCAACCCGTCTCGCCCCTACAGCCTATCTCGACGGCATGCGCGGTGTCGCCGCGCTCTTCGTCTTCTTCTGTCACTACTTCTACCAGGCCTTCATCATCGCTGAGGGCTGGGGCGCGGGCGAGACCAACTACAGCCTCCTCAAGCTGCCATTCATCCGCCTCTGGTACCAGGGCCCGCCTGCTGTCTGCCTCTTCTTCGTCATCTCAGGCTACGCCCTCTCTTACCGCCCGCTCAAGCTCGTCCGTAGCCGGGCCACCGCCGATGCGCTCACTGCCATTAGCTCCCTCGCTTTTCGCCGCGCTATTCGCTTATACCTGCCCACAGCTATTTCCACGTTTCTCATCATCTGCCTGCTGCGCGTCGGTGCTTACGAGTGGACGCGAGAGTTTGCCACTGACAGGACGTACATGAGGAACGTTGTCGAAACCCATCCCCTTCGAATGGAGTTTGCTTCGGACCAGTTTATCGATTGGGCCAAGCACATGTATCGCTTCGTTCATGTGTTTGACTGGAGCAAGTTTGGAGGTAGCACTAGTAAGTCTTGGTGTCGTCCACACAAGACATCTGTCCGCTGACACCTGCCTCGTTTAGCCTATGATGTCCATCTCTGGACAATTCCTGTCGAATTCCGCTGCTCACTGTACCTGTTCTTGGTCCTTATCGGCACCGCCCGCCTGCAAACCAAATTTCGATTTCTTGTCGTCGCCGGTATCATGTGGTTCGTCTACACACACTCGCGCTGGGAGTTGCTCCTTTTTCTCTGTGGCATGGTCCTGGCTGAGATGGACCTGATTCGCGGTGCGCACAAAGCCTCCGCCTCTTCTTCTCCCGATTTGCCACTTCGCGACGGCTCCCCTGTACCCCGTCCTCGCTGGAAGCGTGCCTTCTGGGGCGGCGTCAGCATCCTCGGCCTGTACCTGATGTGCCAGCCCGATGTCAAGGGCAGCATTACACCCGGCTGGGTCTGGTTGCACGCGCAGATCCCCGTCTGGTGGAGGGAAGAGCCTTACCGCTACTACCAGTCGCTTGGTGCTGTCATCTTTGCCTTGGCTGTCGGCCACTCCCCGTCGTGGCAGGCCGTGTTCAACACGGCCGCTGTGCAGTACCTTGGCAAGATCTCCTACGCCATCTACCTCATGCACGGCCCGGCCATGCACTGCATCGGCTACCACTGGGAGCGGATGGCCTACGCCATCACCGGCACCGACGGCTATTGGTACAATGCTGGCTTCGTCCTCGGCGCCGTCTTCTGCATCCCCACGGTGGTGTGGTGCGCCGACATCTTCTGGAGGGCCGTCGATATCCCGACGGTCAAGTTTGCCAAGTGGGTGGAATCTAAATGCATTGTTCAGGCGTAATCTGTTTACGTGTCAAACAAGGAACGACACCAATCATGTTTTTTATACTTGTTTTCATCACATCTGTTGCTAATTTGCTGTACATTCTCAAAATTCACTAGCATGTATTTGACATTATGCTATACCATGCTCAGCTTGCGCTTAATTTACCTAACCATGTCATCATCATGTATCGTCAATCATCTCTCTTATACACGCGCTTGCCAGCCACCCACGTCTCCCGCACCCGCAACGTCCGCAAGCTCTCCACATCGAACCCATCTCCGCCGAGCGGCTCGTCCAGGACCACCCAGTCAGCATATGCGCCCTCCCGGATCTGCCCGGCCCTACCCTCCAAGAACGCCGCGTACGCCGGGGCCCCCGTGAACCCCCAGAGCGCCTGCGCCAGCGTGAGCGTCTCCTCGGGGTGCCACCCGTCCTCGGCGCCCTCGCGCCCGCGGCCCGTCGCGGGGCTCTTGCGCGTCACGGCCGCGTACATGCCGTGGAACGGGTTGGGGGGCTCCACGGGAAAGTCGCTGCCCAGTACGGGCTGCAGATCGAGAAACGACCGCATGCGGTACGCTGCGGTGGCCGTGCGCCGGGCACCCAGCCGCGCGCCCGCGTACCGCATGTCGGACGTGGCGTGCGTGGGCTGCACCGACGGCACGATGCGCAGGCCGCGAAGCCGCTGCTGGTCTCCCGGCTCGATGATTTGCGCGTGCTCCAGCCGGAAGCGACGGTCGTGCGCGCAGCCGGCGAGGTCGTCGCCGCCTCCGCCGCCGCACTCGTGCCGCAGGGCGGCCTCAAAGGCGTCAATGGCGGCGCGGTTCGCCCGGTCCCCGATGGCGTGGATGTTGACCTGGAACCCGGCGGCGGCCCACTGCCTCGTCAGGTCGCTGAGCGTCGTCTCGTTGATGAGGAGGAAGCCAGAGGTGGCCGGGTCGTCGGCGTACGGCTCGAGCATGGCGGCGCCCCAGCTCCCGAGCGCACCATCTACCAAAGAAGGGTTAGCCTTGACGGGATTCTTCTTTTGTGGTCCCAGGTTCATCGCCGTGCAGGGGGTGCAAGAAGTGAGAAAGCAGCGTACCGGCAAAGAGCTTGACGCTGCGGACGTGCAGCCGCCCGTCGTCACGCGCGAGCGTCGTCGCGTTGGCGGCGCAAAACGTGTTGCGCGCCGCGCACTCGCGCATCGCGTACACGCGGACCGTCCACTCGTCGTCGCCGGCGAGGCTGTCGAGGAGGCGCACGCTGTCCGGGTCCGTGCCGGCATTGTGCACGCCGACGAGGCCGACGGCGTTGAGGGCGCGCATGGCGGCGCGCACGTAGCCCGTCCGCGTCGCGTCGTCGGGCCTCGGGTACCGCGCGAGGATCATGTCGAGCGCGTTGTCGCAGAAGACGCCCGGGCCCGGGTCGCGCACAATCTCGCCGCCGGGCACCGTGTCCGGGAGCGGACGCGGGAGCAGCTCCAGCACCGCCTGCGACACGAGCGAGCAGTGGCCGTCGATGCGGTCCACGAAGAGGTAGCGGCCCCGGAGCGCGGGGTCCTGTTCCAGGTCGGCCTGGAAAGCAGAGGGGGGGGGGGAGTATGTTAGTCGGGAGGGGGTGTCAAAGGGAGGGGGCTCTTCGTACAGCAGTGGGCATGCGCCCGAAATCGGTCTGGTCCCAGCCCATGCCGCGGAGCCAGTGCTCACGGGTGCCCGCCTCGGGATGCTTCTCGATGTGCGCCCGCAGCCGCGCGCGCACCTCGTCGAGCGTCGCGGCGCCAAAGAGGTCGACCTGCACCAGCATCTCGCCGTGCTCAATCAGGTGGCCGTGGCCGTCCCAGAGGCCCGGGATCACATGGCCGGCGACGTCCTCGCCTCGCCGTTTCAGCTCCGTCGCGCTGGTCAGCTCCTCCTCCTCCTGCTGCTGCGTCACCACGGCAGTGAATAGGCCATTGGTCACGGTGAAGCACTGCGCGACGGGCTGCGCGCTGTACAGCGTCTGTACGCTTCTGTAGCAGTGCGTCTGTGAATCAGGGGTCGCGTGGTGGTACCGCGTGTGCTGTAGGCCGACTGCAGCCAGCGACGCGGCGGCGAAGAGGGAAAGGAGGGCGCCTCGGACGTAGCTTGTGGAGGTCTTCCCCGGGCTGCTGTTTTGAACATCCGATGTTGCTGTCCTGGGCAGAGGGCCCTTGCTGGCCGCCTTTTCGACTTTTGTCTCCATTGTCCGCGTCAGGCCGCCGTGAGCATGCACCTTGCGCTGAGCTTGCTGAGCCGGTAATGCTTGGCTCGGAATGGCCTAATTCCCTGGCGTTGAACGTCTTTCGAGCAAGCACAGGCAGGACCACTTTGGATTCAAAAAAGCAATAAGTGAGAACAGCTAGTGCGATCGGTCAGTTTTGTCAGTTCAAGAACCCCGCTGCCGACCAAGGCAACGCCCCCGCCCTCTAGCGCAACGGACCGCGGCCGTAGCCCGAGGCTTGTCTGGTCGGACATGGTGCCGCAGGACCCTTTTCTGTGTTCCCAAAGCTGATTCACAGCTCGCTTTCTTGTGAAGAGATTTAATGATTTGAGCGTGCCTATATACTGTGATACTTTGCTTTGGTCGTGTTCATCACTGCATCATTGACCTATCCAAAGAAGCTTATATATATCCGCCGCGAACCCCGATTTTTGTCCATCTCGGCCGAACGACCTGCTACCGGAATCTCGCCTATATTCCCCTCCTACAAGCCCGCCCGCATCGCAGGCCGCACCGAAAAAAAAATATGCCGCTCGACACCGCCGCCATCGACGCCCTCGCGGCCACCGACGTGCGCACCGTGATCCCGCCCGAGGAGTTCCTGCCGGTGCTCTCAGCGGCGCCTTTTATCCCGTCGCGGTCGATGCTCAACCTGCGCGACGCCGGCGCCGTGGCGGGCAGCGCGATCCCCGCCGGGCGCGTGTACCGCTGCGGCACGCTCGAGTACGCGGCCGCC
>NW_006271969.1:2903343-2914328 GCF_000225605.1 Cordyceps militaris CM01
CTCGCCGACTTTGCCGAGGCCGGGGCGTCGCCGCCTGGCGCACGCAGTACCTCCACGTCGCGCTGGCGTATGCGCCCACGTTCCGCGCCGTCCTGGAGCATGTGCGCGACCGGCCGCGGGAGCCCATGCTGTTTCACTGCTCTGGTACGTTGCAAAAGCCTCCCCCCCCCCCCCCCCCGCCCCAGCATGGCGTTATTCTTGTTGTTGCGGCTTTATATATAGGTACACCGCGGGTCCGAGAACGCTGACAGGACGAGGGGTAAATTAGCTGGTCGCGATCGTACGGGGGTTCTCGCCGGCCTCTTGCACCACCTCGCCGGGTCGCCGCCCGAGGCCGCGATCCGCGACTACATGCTCTCGCGCGTCGGCATCGAGCCCGTGCGGGACAAGCTGATGCCGTTTGCCATGAACACGGTCGGCATCAGCGACCCGGAGACGCCGGGCTTCTACAACCTCGTGCAGCTGCGGCCCGAGTACTGGAACGCCTTTCTCGAAGCGCTCGACGCAAGGTTCGGGGGCTGGGACGGCTACGTGACCTCGGCCGACGGCCTGGGCTTCTCCCAGGCGGACCTCGAGACCATCAAAGTCAACATGCGAACCGAGTAATCAAGGATGAATGTTGGCCCCGGCAGGACTAGTGTGGGTCGAAGGAGATGGGGGGGGAATCTTCTGATAGATGGCTTACTTTTTTACCAGCATGTTTTAGAGGTGTGGAAGAGTAGAAGGGAGCGTGGACCGAGATACCACGACTAGAATCGGCTTCCTTGATTTAGAAATATTACGCCATCGCTCTGCATTACTCCGTACTTGATCCCCCCGTCACAAAATGATGTGCAACGTGTGACAAAAAGTCATGGGATAAAATTAGAGTAAATGACATACTGATATGCTGCAGACCCAAGCCACAGCCAGCATCGCTACGTCATGACTGCATCACCAAGGGACCAACATTTCTCTCCAAGCCACGCAAGCCACATTCCGTAATTCACTTGCTCACAAAAGAAACAAGGCTTAAAAAAAAACGGTTGCAAAGTGTGTGCCAAACCCTGCTTTTCATGCACGTATGGATTAGTTCCATGGTCATTGGCAGAGACGTCTCCAGCCACACGTCGCTGGTCCCCCACCCGCCACAGATCTCTTGCCTGTTTTGTTCGGCAGTAGGCCAAGAGCCAAGTTTCTTTCTTATTAGACAACCCTCTCTATAATTGCACTCCTGCATCATACACAGCCCCCGTGAGACCAGGGATGTGCATCTCGTCATGGCAGAATCATGGGCATCGTGATGAGGTGTCGTGTAGGAACGATACATAGGTATAAAGAGCTGGTTATTGTCCCCTCTACTAGCCACATTTGAAAATATACCATTGTCCTCATCAGCATCTCCAACGACCAGCTGCAAACATCGATTGAAAAAAAAAACCTTTCCCAACCAACTATCAAAATGCCCTTTTCTCTCCATCGCCGCGAGCGCGTTGTTGCCGCTCCCCCGAAACGCAGAGGGTTCTTCTCACGACGCCCTGCTCATCACCATTCTACCACCACCACCACCACTACTGCTGCTCCCCGCCGCCGAGGTCTCTTCTCTCGCCGCCCTGCCGCGCATCACCACCACCAGCGCAAGCCTAGTCTTGGTGACAAAATCTCCGGAGCGTTTCTCAAGCTCCGCGGTAGTTTGACTAACCGTCCTGGCGTCAAGGTGCGTTTCCCTCATTCGCTCACAGCACTTCCGCCCACTAACACCCTCCACCTCAGGCTGCTGGCACTCGCCGCATGCATGGCACGGACGGCCGTGGCTCTCATCACCATTATTAGTCATTTTGAGCAACGATACCCTTCATGATAAAGCGACGGTTCGATTTTAGTTTCAATATTAGCTTCATGTTATTACATTATACTTGATTCCCGCAAAGTTTTCTTGCAGTGCATTGTGCCCAATTACAATCCTAACCCTGACTTCAGAGCCCCAAAAAGCGAAAGCATATTGTGTCAGTATTGAAACATCTTCATCTTCAGTTTCGCAAGTCGTCGATATCCTGACTACTTGCCAGAGTAGTTCGATACGGCAAGCTATGCCGAATCCTGCGTGCGACTCTCTGGCTTGTGTGTCTTGATGCCTCAGACCCGTCACATTTCGACCACGATTGTCGCATTAATTTATTGCCGTCTGCGACTGAAAGCGCGTCGCGGTTTTCCTTGGCCAGTTCGTCAGTTTTGTCCCCATCTTCCAAAGGTTTGAGCTTAGTGTACATGGCGAAAGCAGCTTCCAGGTCCTCCAAAGCCTTCTTGCTTGGTGAAGGATGTTTCTTCACGCGGTGTTCTGCTGGTATCGTTTCAACGACGGGTGCTTCCATTGCTGGTGAAAATATGTCTAGACTGTTGTTGCGACTCTTTGCATCCACGGTTTCTGGTCCGATTCGGGGATTCTGGAAGCTGTAGTCTTCTTCCTCATCGACCCTATTTAGTTGCGGTGTCAATGCTGCTGACTTTGGCGTTGATGAGCCTGTTGGGCATTCACACAACACTCCATCCACAAGATCTTCGTCGAAATTTGCTTCATCTTCGAACGGGTCTCGTATATACGTGAAACCGGAGGCCTGGGGAGTTTCCGGCTGACCATCCACCTGCGAGCACGACCCTCGGCAATCGTCAATAGGGCTCTGGCGCGCAGGTTGACCCTGGAAATAGACCGGCTTCCTCTTGATGCTGCCTCCCACAATTTTCTGCACTTTTCTTCGGTTGAGGTTATTGCCTTCATTGAGACGAAGCTCAATGGTCGTAAGTTGCTCAGGTAGCAATGTTGACTCTTCAGCTTGGGACAAACTTCGCTTCTGAGACTCGGGTATGATGTCCTCGACTAGAGCTTCGCTTTTGGTTTTATGTACAGCTTGTATCGCCTTTTCCGAGCCGTAGCCTGTGGTACGAGGGATTGTTCGCGATCGGTTTGCAGAGGCTCGCGGGGTCTTGGGAGGAGAATGCGACTTGAGTAAAGCTGTAGCTGCCAGCATAGCTGTAATTTTGTCGTCAATCTCAACCGGGCTAAGATTTTTCAAGGAATCTGGCCTGTTGTCGTCCCGCTTCGAGGCTGTCCCATTAATTGCAACGCTGATCGGGGTGCCGGGATGAACCAGCGGCGGACTTCGGGGCAGAAATGTGCAAGATTCTTCTATCTCTGCATCTACAACCGGTGGGTTTCGCCTATTGAGAGTCGAGAGAAGATTCCGGCCAGGACTGGTGATTTGCCCTAGCCTTCCAGCAGTGATTCGCTGGCGGGGGCCGAAGACGGAGGAGCCGACTGTAGGTAAAGGATGCATTGAAACCGTTTGTGTGATGCCTATAGTAGCTATTGTATCATGTTGTAGTGATGCCATAGGGTGTCGTAGGGCTGATTGATTTGTATCTAAAGAAGCGCGACGTTGGTTATTGGTCAAATTGGACCAGCAGAGCAGAGCAGATACCTGGCTTGGAGGAGCTAAATGATGCTAACAAGCTTCGACGGTGTCGTCTTTCATCCAACATCCGAGCTGATGTACGCTTCGTACCGTATGTCGCGGCAATCTTGGCCATTGTATGCTCGCCTAACCAAAGGAGCGAAACGCAGCCAAAGCTGCCCAGCAGATATAAGGAACGGGGTGAAACGAGCGACTGAGAAACGCAGATTAACGAGCGAACGGAGAAACACTCCAGAAAATGCACAGCATCCTTGATTCGAGGGGAGAACCGGAAGACAGAAAGGACGAAAAAGCATCACGTGGCTCGGTAGGCGGTGATGCAAAGGTGATTGCCTGCGGCCTGGCAGCTGCGATGGCATCATTGGTCGGGTCCGGCTCGGGGTACCGAAGGATCTAATTCTGCAGCCGAGCACGTTCTTATGAAAAAAATCTATAATTGGAAATTTTAGCGAGGAATATTTACCGAAATGGAGCGTGCTGCGAACGCGGCGCCTCGCCGTTTGCTGGTTGTGAAGCTCACTTACACGCCGCCGACTTTGCTCCGATGCAGGACAGTGTCGTGGCAATCGCACCACGACAACGACTGATGTTTCAGTGTTGTATCATTTTCCATGCCAATTTTAATCTCGCATATATGACTTGCATTTTTACCGTCAATTTTCCCAGGACAATTTATCTTTCACCTGGCAAATATGCGTGCCTCAGATGCGTTGTTGCGTTGGTTTGGTTCCACGTGACGCCCCCCAAAACGGCAAGGCCTTGGCGGACCTTGGCAACCGACGACATCATCAATTTTCTGGTAGCTTCGAAAAAGGGTCAGACTGTGACCTTGGCCATCCAGCGCATCACGCGGCACCGTTGGCCTCTCCCACCAGGCAATTGAACAGCTCTGTTCATTAATCCCGGAACCGACAAATATAAACGGACAGTCGCCTGCGCACCAGAAGCCGCCGTACCCGACCGTCAGCGGACCGCGAAGACTCCGATAGCTCCGAGCAACACCCGCGCCGACCCAAGGTACATTTTCCAGGGCCGGCGGAGCTTTGCTGGCTCTTGGATTCATCAATACCGTCATCAATACCATCATCAAAGAACCTAGAGCATTGCGTTATCAGTTAAGACTCGAGTCTTGTAGGCCAAAATGTTACGGTTTCTACAAGGGGCTGGGTTTGCTCAACGAGCTTTCAACACTATGAAGGCACCATCGGGGGCCTGGCAAGGTGCCTGGAGACGTTTCTATACAACCACGGAGCGCGATGTCGTTGGATGGCGCCCAATCAACTCTGGCGCGTCGCGGCGTTCTGCGACAGCCTTTCACCCACTGCGGCCTTTTGGGTTGCGCGTGGCAGCACCTGGATGGACGCCGGCATCCAGGAGAGGCTTCCGCTTCTCTACTTGGAGACGTAACACCACAAATGGAGAGAAAGCACCGTCGCTGTCGCTGTCGCAACGACTGAAGAAATTGTTCAAGGATTACGGAAAGTCGGCGATCGGCGTGTACCTGGCGCTCAGCGTTCTAGACTTCCCCTTTTGCTTCCTACTAGTGCGCATTGTAGGCACAGATACCATTGGTGAGTTGCGACGGCGAAAAAGAAGAAGCAGGCTCCACGGATATGAGCAAATTTACTGACCATGTGAATGTTTGTGGGGGTTACAGGCAAGATTGAGCACGCTGTCGTATCCACCGTTTCAAGTTTCATTCCAGAATCTATCCGACAGAAGTGGCGCGGTTACTGGCAATCGGTTAAGAAGACGGAAACGGACACGCTTGGCAATGGAGATGTTAGTGAAACGGTGGAGATGATGGGATGGGGTGTCGAAAAGGCGCAGGAGCATCACAACGAAACAGCCAGTAAGTACCTTGGTTGTCATTTTCGGCGGCAGGAATATCAGGTCACAAGTGGACTTGTCAGCCCGACGGGGCGTCTGAATGATGGCTTGCACTGTGCAGCGGCTAACACATTCTTTTCTTGCTAGGCCTGGGGACACAGCTGGCTCTTGCATACGCTATCCACAAGAGCTTCATCTTCCTGCGAGTTCCGCTGACGGCCGCGCTTACGCCCAAGATTGTCAAGAAGCTCCGGTCATGGGGCTGGAATATTGGAAAGAAGGCATAGTCGGGGTTATTACTCGGATACTGCATGTGGCCATGCTGCGGGTCCATTGTGGTAAGAAGACGGCGACTGGCAATTGACAAGGGCTTCTCCACGTCCAAGGTCTGAAAAGAGAAGGCAGCGCGAGAAGCCACATGGACCGTTTCGATAACCGACAGCCGTTGGGACGGCAGGCCGCCACGAAATCTCCACAACAGCCTAACGGCGAGTCAAGCATTTGCCGCGTTTTTTTCTTGTTTGGAGGAATGGGATAGAGTTTTCCAAGGTGGAGGCTCAAGGGTTGATGATGGGAGGCGACACGACGCCCAATACCTACCCTAAAGAGGCTGACATGGCGTTGGTCTGAAAAGGCAAGACTGCAGAGTTGCAACTCTGTCATCAGGCTACTCAACGAACAGATGCCGCCAAGCAAGTTAGGGAAGAGGCTGTAGATTTTGAGTTTGGGGGCAAGACAGTTGATCATTTCTGTATACTACATGTATAAAAAGGGGGTAGATTTAGTTGGTTAGACCGGATAGACTGAGCGCCACTTCTCACGTGGAGTTGTAGAGACGTGTTTTGTGTACTTTGGGACTGGGTTCAAAATAAACGCTATACTTGCAGCTCCCAGGCTTTTTTACTACTTGTAATTCCTGGCACTGGCTCTCGATGGTTCATTGCCATGTCCCTTTCTGGACTGCAGCAGCAAGAACGGCAGGGATCGGTCAACTGACTGACCTGCATGGTGGCGGATGGCGAAAAGCAAAAACAGCATTGCGAGGATCGGAGAGATTAAAGTTTGGCATTGCAGCACACCAGCGATTGTGGATGAAGGACGACGACACCCTGTCGACATGCATGGGCGGTTTCCAAGTTCTGCCCATGTAGTTGTCCGTATAACTATTGGCGTCTTGGGCACTTGGCAGTCCATGTATCAAGTACCAGTATTATTACGGAGTAATGTCATGATAAAAAAAGCAACAAGGAGAAAAGGGGAGAGGGGGCGTGAACCGGAGCCCGGGTATGCGACGAGAATATAGGGAACCCGCTGCCAAGAAAACGTTTTTTTTTTGGTTTCCCGCCTGACTCGATTGTCGGTTCCGGTGGAGATTGTGCCTGTTTGTACATTCCAGTCGATATGCTGGTAGTTTCATATTGGTAGTTACTGGTAGTTGCTGGTAGTTGCTGGTAGTTGCTGGTAGTGACTGGTAGTTGCTGGTAGTTGCTGGTAGTTACTGGTCGTTAGTATGACTACCCTTCTGTACTTAATACGTTAGTCATAACTAGGCAGTCATCTACTTCCCCTCTCTCTCTCGCACGGACACATCTCCAACAGCGATAAAGAGGAGCAACCACACAAAGGAGAGAAAGCCGACGCAGGGCTTACCACGCTGCCGAGCGCGCGCAACCCCCCAAAAGGGAAACCCAGAGAGCCGCGTTTGCCGTCCTCTGGCAGCAGAGCAAGAGCGCGCGGACCGCTGATGGTAATCCGACTCAGTTGTATGTGTGTTCATCAGACTACTGTAACAAACTACGTACGTATCTGCAGGCAGGGCCGGTCGGCCGACTCTTGACCCTTGTTGTCTTCGTTTTTCCTCTTCTTTTTCTTTTTGGTCGTTGGGGGGGTCTGAACGACGGCCGACCGGAATCCCCAAGGCAAAGACAAAAAAAAACCTTCGACAGCTGTACGAGTTTCCTTTTTCGACTGTGCCGTGTGGTGATTGGCCGGCCTTGTACGCTGGGCCGATGATGACGACAACGGTCTACTCTTTGCAGCAGGCCGCCTCCTTGTAAACTCTGTTGAGACCCCTTGTGATAGGCCATTGGTCACAGAACGGAGTCCGCGGCGTTTTCGTAGAAAATGCCGACCGCGGTTTTCACACTTCTTACTAGCCACACGCGGTTCGAAAATGTTGAACTCTCTTTTACTTTTGTTAGTTAGCGTGAGGCTGCTGGCCGAAACAGAGGCGATACCGTCTAGACCACACTTGGTCAGGATACCGAAAGCCCACCCGTTGCAACGGTTACATCCGTCTCTTGCGCTAACTATTGCTACTTGTACGCGTGTTGGCTTCCTTTGCCCCCAAAAGCTTAATACGGCGGTGGAAATTTGCCGTCTCATATGTAACTACTTAGGCTTGTGCTGATACTTTAACGCAGTCATACGTGGCTTTGTAACTGACCCAAGTAAACGCGTATTGTGGCTTCATGCGAGGCTGTGCCGTGATATAGAGTTTACGTGTCTGCCCAACAGCCAAGCCGTCCTCAGCAGGCCTGGTACATACATAAAATGCCGGCGCTGTCTGAAGCCCAGGGTTCCCAGCCTTATTTGGTCGCCTCTGATTCAGCAGTGGCAGTAAATGAGAAAGTTTTGTGGTATCATGGGCTTTGCTTGGCGCATCACACCACGGCCAGTAACTAACATGATGCAGACCGAGAGCCTATTTCGCTGCCTGGTGTTTTTTCCCTTGGGTCCTGACACGAGTGTATAGGGTGTGCTGTCATGAGCAAGCAATAGTAAAGTCGCCGATATTGCAATCTTTGTTCGTCTTGATAGCATTAGGGCACGCGAAATTGGGCTGATATATTATGAATAGTGCTTGTAAAAGAGTCGCGGTAGTGGAAAATACGAGCCCCATGACGTTGGAGCGCATCAACGCGAGCCAAGAGTAACAGCCGCGCTTTGGCTTTGGTGATGCTCGTACGGGCGAGTATACTTTTCTGAGAGTCATTGGCCCCCCAAAAGTCATATGATAATAATACATGAATACATCATTTAGGGTTTTCATTTTGGCTTTGCCTTGGACGGCATTGTGGCGAAATTCTCGGTGAGATTGTAGGGCCCGACACGTTTCACACCGACCATCGCCAAGCACTTAATGATGAACCGGATATCGCAAACTCTAGTTACTGCGCGCCATTGCGCATCCCCCTCAATGGCATGATCGGCTGGCGAGGATATAGCGCCGCGGTGTTGTAAGCGAGTATGTTTCTGTGTCTTGTGAGCTGAGTGACCAAAAGTCTATTTGGGCGGCTTTTGGCCGGCAAGGTTGATCATCAGTCTAACTAGAGATGTTGAACCTGGCAAACCAGCCAGCCACCGATTCAGGACAATCATGAAAAATACCAGACTGTTGTTGGAGTACATGTGCCTCCGCACAGCCACCGGTTGGAATTGACTCTTTCGTAAAGGGCAAGATTTGGCAGCGCGCCACATGGCCAGATTGGGCCACGGCTGAGACGTGAACAGATGCAACATGAAAGTCTAACCGTTGCAGGGAGAGCATCTTGATGAGTTTGGCTTTTTTTTTTTTCGTGAGAGAAGAGAGAGAAATGCACGCCGATCGTGTCTCGGTAGACGCCCGAGTTGACGACAAGGCAGCCTCATGTACCCACGGACAATGAGGGTACCTGGTTTTGCTTCTTCTGTATCTTGAGTCTGTGGCGATTAACTAAATTTAGAAGAACAAAAAAAACCAGTCGTCGTCATAACTAGGAAGCTGGGCCAATTGGGCTTAGTTGAGTGCCTAACTATGTAGCTTGTAGCTTCCACGGGAGCTCTTTCCTGAATCGTACACTTCGCCCGGCCACTAAGTTGAGGGGAAATGATTAAGTGGAAATATTGTGACGAAAAGAGCGGAGATGAGCAGCAACAAAAGAAAAAGAGTTTCGTCTGGCAAAAAAAAACTGGCTCTGTACGGAGTAACCAACGTTGGTAAATCTGTCTTTCAACTGTACTTTGGAAATAGAGTTCGGACTCTGTGGATACTAGCCTGCCAGCTGTGGCGCCTCGCGAGGCGGTAAAAGTGACAGAGCACCGATGCGCTGGAACGAGTACGTACACGGTTGATAACTGTGTCAACGCTTGGTTGTTTCGTGTCAGCTCTGGTCCTGACTAGGTTGGCGAGGAAGGGGCCAGCGAAGGCAACGTCTCAGTGAACGATTCATTCAGGGCGAGAGGGGCTGCCATCCCGTGGGGAGTAACCATAACTAACGTTGACCATTCACTCCAGGCGCTTGGAGACAATGAATGAGCAAGCAGCCATCGATGCGCACGAACCCTTGGTTCGACTGGGAGTCGGGAGCACGGCCTTTTGAGAAATTTGTCTCGTTGTTAGATCCTACTAATGACAACTAATGACAACTAATGACAACTAGTTGACTCTACATGGACAAGACGGAAAGCTATAATAGATGTGCCGTGCTACGTCTTACTGGCATGTACATACACACTGGCAACCAGGGCCAAGCTGCCAGGGCATCTACTAAATTCTCTACAAGTCTTGATTTACAGAACAAGAGAACAAGAAAATAAGAAAACAAGAAAACAAAAGAAATTTTTGAAAATAGCCGCCCGGTTCACCCAATGCAGATGAGACGCTCAAATCGCTCAATACGCCCAATACGATCAACACGCTCAACATCTGAATCCTGAACCTATTACGGACCGAATGTTGCACCACCCCTGTTCCACCAGAAACAAGAGGCTGAGCCTTGGTTTGAGACCCAGATGAACCACCCACTTGCCACTGTCCACCAGTGCGATGGGCGCTAACTAGTTAATGCAACAGGCTGGCATCTCCCAAGACATCAGGCCAACATGAGACAAGCCACTACTGTCGCGTCCCCACGAAGCCATCACGGTTGCACTGGCGCGCCCCGGAAGAGCCAATGGTTTGTCGACACTACGAGACGGTCCACGGCGGCGTTCAAAGGGGGGGCAAGCCGGGCACCAGTTGGAACCGGCAGGGAATCTCACTTCTGGGCCTCAGTTGCTCCACGATGTGGTGTTAACTTGGCCCGCTCTCCCATCTCTAGGGCTGGTGCTAGTCCGAAGCCAAGCCCCAAAGCTTAGGCATTTGGGGGACTTGGACGCGGCTCGTGGAGACGGGAGAGACAGAAAATTGTGGCATAAATTAGTCGTCAATTGAGATGCGCAAATTTACCAACGTTGTGTGCCGCGGGAATGATGTAGACGCCGCTACACGTGAGTCTGGGCAAAGAGAATCCAACCTTGGTATCTATCTTGAAAGAGTTTGGAGATGGATGCAGCCAATGGGAGATTTTTTCACACCGGAAAGTCGCTTTTGGCCTGGGGACAAATTTCGGAATGAAATGACAAGACGTGCATCTGCAGCAAAAATCACACCGCTTGGGCTCGGTTTTGAACCAATAGTTGGCAGCCCTGTACCCCAAATCATCCGTGCGGCAAGGGTCACAACAGACGATCGCCACTCGGCTTCGCTCGGGCCGTTGCCAATTTTTCCCTTGCATCGTGCCCCGGGTGTCTTCCGGCCGCATATCGTTTGCTGTAAGTCGTGAAGCCTGTAGAGTCCATGCCGAGGAGGAGAGGGGAAGAAGGATAAAGCGAGAGAGAGAGAGAGAGAGAGAGAGAGAGAGAGAAGAGAGAGAACGTACGACCTCATGAGGAGAGCTAGTTGTT
>NW_006271969.1:2914428-2915802 GCF_000225605.1 Cordyceps militaris CM01
GAGAGAGAGAGAGAGAGAGAGAGAGAGAGAGAGAGAGAGAGAGAGAGAGAGAGAGAGAGAGAGAAAGAGAGAGAAACGTACGACCTCATGAGGAGAGCAGTTGTTCTTATCATTGGCCACTCAAAGCGCTAACTATTTAAAGTTTGTAGGGGCGTCTCTGGTACAGAGCCGAACAATCAAGTTGGCCTGTTGGAGGCCAACGCTGTCAAGGGATCTGCCAGCATCACACGCTTTGGTGGTGGCTCGTGGTCGGATCTCATGCTGTCGATGGTGTGCCAACTAATAACTCATGCAGCAGTCCCTCTTGGCTTCTGACTTGTTCATCAGAACAAGTAAGAAGAAGGCCCGGCCGGAGATGCAAATTTCAAGAAAAGAGGAGACAACGCCACCAAGACGGGTGACCGGAAATGGATCGGCTTGGCTCCATATCAACAAGGAGATGGCACAGACAAAAAAGTCTTTACTAATGAGCTACTTGTTACGTTATTTTGGGGCGCATGCTGTTGACTCGGGTTCAGTCTTGTGTTGGCAAAGCTGTCGAGTTGTAAACTCTGTGTTAAACGCATTGTTTACTGATCCTTGGTCATGAAGAATGAAACTAGTGTGCAAATGCAGCATCATGGCCATAGAAACCCAGTTGTCATTGGGAATACATACCTTATCCGCACCCATCTATGTATATAATGCCGAAATGGGCAGCTGGTAGTGGGCATGGCTGAAGCCACGGCGCTATTGTCTCAGCTAAACTCGTCCTATATCTCTCATGTGAAATTTAAATTAATCCATGGCTTTGTAGTGATGCCAGGAATCAACAATCAAGTCAATACGACCAATAATAGAGGCATGGCTTTTTTTTTCTTTTTTTTCTCTCGTAACTACCATCGTCAACTTGATCTACATCAATCAACCCTGCATCGGCAGCATGGCGCTCCGAAGGGGTCAAGGCGGGTGCAGGCAGAATACTACCCTGTGGCTGAGTGGGACACTGTCATGGTTGGCTCCTTTTCTTATTACATACGAATCAAAAAGTCTATTGTCTAGAGGTCCAGGCCCTTGTGCTCTTGTGGCAACGCCTTGTCTTATACCCGGCGGCGTGCTTACTCAACGAATACCGTTGCCCATCCGAGCCAAGGTTACGAGCATGTCACTGTGGCTGTCAGTGACATGCATCTATGGAGTTTGTTGGCGTAATTCGCGACAAGAGCCACGGCCCTGATTCCGGGGTTGGACTTTTGAGCCATGTCGCATGCATGTCACTCCTCCAATATGTACTCTGCACTCCGACCGCCACCCCGGTGCAGCAAGATGCACGGCGGCCGCCGCGGGGAGGGGGGAGGGGGGGGGGTCCGTGTTGTGGTTTCCGGTCGTTCGGTC
>NW_006271969.1:2915902-2952373 GCF_000225605.1 Cordyceps militaris CM01
CGGCGGCGGCGGNGGAGGAGGGGGGGGGGGGTCCCTGTTTGTGGTTTCCCGGCTTGGCTGTGCCCATTTCTTCAGCCGGACCATCACATGCCTCGATCCCCGAGGCGCGATCGTGACGATGCAGCGAGCGGCCAACGCCGGTCGTGGTTCTAGTCAGGCACACAATGTATTCAATTAGCCCCCCCCGTCGCGACTGTTTTCTGAATACCGCGCCCGATGCTATCCGGTTTTTTTACGCAAATGGGCAAGTGTGAATGCCGGGTTCGTCTCTTAGCCTGTAGGGCTTTGGGGAGCATGACAAACTTTAAATAAGTACTGGGAAAACTTGGGTTGGCGCCCTCTGCGCCAGACGAAGCGTAATAACTAGTTACTTGTGCGCACATCACCAAGAGGGGGGCCGCCGCCGACTTCCAAGCGAACTTTGGCCGGGCGCGGCCGTTGAGATGACCCAGGGTGCTGGGATGGGGCCGATCAGGGACGAGGGGTGGGCAGCAGAGGTATCATGCACGATTCAGGAAGCCATCGGTCAATTTCACGCACTGGGGCCGAAATTTATGCTAGTGGTCCGCCGTACGGCGCTGTCCCTCTAGTTAGTTAGGAGTCGTGAGGGCTAACTATGTATGAAGGAGCTTCTTGGGTAGTGAGTGGCCCGTCGAGGGATTTCAGTGTCTTCTCGCGTACTCTGTGAAACGATGGCGGGCGATCTGGATCGGCAATGCAAACCCAACAAGTTCAAAAGGAAGTCGAGATGAACGACTAACAAAGGGCACACTCTGCGGCAGTCTGGTGCCCGTCATTGAAGCGCTAGAGTGTTGCAGAGAAGAAACGCAGTTCTTCTCCAAGAAAGACTGCTTGGTCTCGTGTATAAGATGATGGACACGCTGGCTTTTCTTCCTGCGGGGGAGCTTCTCCGAAGCGCTTCGGACTTTTCGGTGACATGCCAAGCGTACCCAAGCGTTACCCAATAGCGTAGGGACGTCGGCCAATTCCCCAAAGATCCGGACTTTGAACTCTGCTCGAGACCAAAGGTTTTTGCTGTGGGCTCCGTTGGTCACTAAATGACCTAAATGACTAACAAGGTTGATCCGTTGCGGATACAAGCGCCTGCGTCTCGGCGTCGAGGAGCGGACGGACTAGGCCGGTGTGCGTTCTTGTCATGCGAGCATGCGAGTTGCAGAGTACATAGTTAGCTACAGGGTGGGCCACTGAAAAATAGAAGGCTCCTGGAAGCTGGTCAGCAATCAAGAATACTTCTAGTCTCGATTCAGGCTCATGCATGCAGCTCTGACTCTCTCTCGGCCCCCCTTCCAGTGGGCTCAGCGGTTGCCCGAAAGTATCTACAAGGCCTGTTGAAACTCTGAAATTCGGGGATTTGCTTCTCTTTCCCCGTCCAGCGTTTATTTGTTCGTTGGTTCGTTTGTTCGTTCGGCTGGTCTCCGTTGACAAAAGGTTCAAGCAGCTTCCTCTTTTGAACCAAGGCGTTATCGAAATCTGCTTTCTGACAAGTGGCTGGACGTTTTTTTTTTTTAATTTCATTTATTACGTCAAAGAGGAACCTTGCGTATGTGGGGGGGGGCGATATTGCTTGTCGCAATATCACGAGATGCTCTTATGCACGCTCGACTCTTTTCTACTGAGAAGGCGGAGCTTCCCTGCCTTGTCAAAGAAGAAGAAAAAAGTGTAATAAATTATAGATTATTACAAGGGCAAAGGTGAGGCCAGGTCGACAATAACGCGCAGATAAACTCTAACTACATAATGCATGGGTATACTGACCAGTCAGTCTCTATTGTCCTTGCTATTGAGCACTTATCCGAGCCTACTAAGAAGGGTCTGCTTTTTTCCATCAGCGGGCGCAACTTCTTCAAGTCCCTCCATCCCCCCCCCCCCTTCCCTCTTCTCGGCTTGCGTCCAGTCGGTCGGATAATGTAATGCGCCCTACGGCTCGTGTGGTGAACAAGCTTTCTACATCCCCGGCGCTCCGCTCTGTCTCGTCGGCGCCCGCCTGTACGTAATAAGCTTTTTTTGCTGCTGGCTGTGGCGTAGTAGCGCTTTTTTCAGGCCTTTGCCGACTTAGCACAAAGCCTGTTCTCCCCCAAAAAGGCATTTCGTAGCCGGGGGTCGTGAATGCGGTATTCTGATTCGTGGAGGGCACTGTCCGGCAGCTACGGAGCAACAAAGTTAGGTTTCTACCTGTACGAAGTGTATAGACTTTGTACAAAGTACGGGTTGTAACTTCAACAACGTGAGAAGAGCTGTATTTGCCGTCGGGGTTAGCAGCGGCAACCCTAAGTTCCAACATGTACACTCTAACCCTGATTAATAATGAACGCTCATCTCTCGTCGAGATACAACTACGAGTTGTCCCCCTTTGACCTCGTCGTACAGCCATCTATTCGCGCAATATCAAGCCTTTTATACTTCATTTCACAACAGTCCACCCGTGCGCCACCAACGCCGCAGTCATCACAATAACTATTATACACCTAGTTACAAGGTAGTTATCCGACTAGTTAGCAATACGGCGAGCGTTGCAAGACAGCAAGCCACCAGCCTCAAGGAGACCGTCCCGTCACATACCAGGGTGGCTGCATCTCAGCTTCGCCTCCTTGCCATCTTCCATCACATTGCCCCAACCTGCACGCCACCATCCCTGAGCCGGATTATCGGTACAAAGCTCCTCAACTAATACTCAACTACTGTAACTCTCCGTCCCACCATCCAGTCCAGAGGGATCCCCTGAATTTCGAGTGGACTTGGCCCAGCCGCCCAGCACCCACAGTTTGATCGCTCGAACCCAACCCTTTCTTTGTTCCCGTTGCTTTTTTGACTCTGTACTCATCACACCCCCCCCCTTCACATCCACAACACACAGTCAACACAGGGCTCTCTCCCCCGCGGGTCCCTTGCTTTCCATCGCCCAACTCTAACGAACTAGTAGTAGTTTGTCTTGTCTATCGTTGCCACCACCAAGTAGCAGCATGTACTCCTTACAGGGCGATACAGGCACAGAGGTACCGAGTCCTCTCAGCAACTACCAGTACAAGTCGAATACCTTCAGGAACAGCTCTCTTTCTTCATTACACACCCTCACGCCCCTCGAACCCACCCAACTCTCACGCCTCTTGCTCACACGCCCTCCTCCATCACACTTCTCGGCGCCCTGCACAAACTCTCTCCAAGCTGCACACATATAATAATAACACATGCCCTCGCACACCTCCTTCGCACAAGAGTCAGATCCCATCCCATATTAGTACCTGACTTTCTGTGAATCACAGGGGCCTTTTTTTTTTTTTTCGCATTTACTTTGCATTCTTCGACGCAACCCTTGTCCTCTCTCAGCAGTATATAACGTTGACGCGCTTCCTACCTTGGCTCCCCTTCCTTCTTGACGACATCCTCATCAACATGCCACACCGTCTGCCCGACCCTGCTTCTCTCGTCGCCGGCGTCCCTAGCACCAATTCTGCCTTGTTTCTCAAGATGGGCTCCTCCTCACAGCTCGTCATGTCCGACGTCTCGCAAGCGCTCGAGATTGCGCGCGAGAGCCCTGCCGGCGCCTCGGACCCTACCGTGAGCAAGATCCTCGACCAGGCCATTGCCCACATCTGGAAGAAGATCCAGGCCAAGCCCAACGACTATGTCATGACGCGCGACGAGTTCTCCGTCTTCAACTACTTCCAGCATCGCTTTGCTGGCGACAAGACGGCCATTGCTGCTCGCGCTCGTTTCTGGAACAGCACCAAAGCGTAATAGACTGCGCCGGCTTTCGTGTTCAATTATTGTGGCCAACAAGGCCATCAAACCCGCCCAAAGGCGCGCCACTCCACCGTGCCGCCCATTTACACACAACCGGAAGCCGGCGATTGCTTCCTTGACCCTGACTTGCAACACCATCTACACCATCTACACCATTCTCTTGATTCTGCCCGTCTCAGCTCAGTCTTGGGGGTCCGCAACGTTGCGCCCATCGTGACTCGATACCACGGAACACCCAACGCAACAAGGAACCCCCCACGACGTACTACTGCGGTTGTGGAGCAGGAGAGCCCTCGACAGGTTCAAGGCTGACATTCTTGCTCCTTTTCTTGGTCTCCTGGCACGGCTTCTCCTGCTGCGGCGCCTGGGATATTCGGCCGATCAAAAGTCCACACCACACACAACGAGAAGACCCCCACGTCGTGCCAAGGCCGGTGATGCATCGCCAGTGGTCACCGAGCAAGCAAGCCATGTCAGGAACATGGATGGTGCTGCTGTCAGGGCCGGCTTCTCTCCTTGGATGGATCGGTTGCAACGACCATCCCGATCACCCGAAGCGAACAAGTAACGTCGAGGGAGGTAGCCAGAGAGGCTGCATCCAATAAGCCACCACACACCACACACCACACACCACACGCAACATGACGACCAACTGGGTCGTGGATACAGTCCGACACCCTGGCCTGAACTTCTCACGAGACATGACTGTTATTTCTCCTCTTTTTACAGATTGCATGCACCGCGAGGGAATATACCCCCATCTTTTTCATCATACACCAGACATGTTTGTCTGTCTGTACCTTCTTTGTTCGTTGTACCAAAAGATACATACAGGTATCGGTATCGGAACGCTGGACCAGTGGGGAAAACGGGATTTCGCCATCACACATTACTGGTCAACTGGTCGGCCAGGTTAATGGGGTTAACGGGGTGAATGGTCCTTGTCCAGAGCACCAGCCATCATCCATCCATGGCGAAGAAGAAGAGTCCAAAGAAGCCTGTCAAACTCTAAATGACTGCCCTCCCTTGTGATGTATGCGCTCCGTGCATAATAACCCACACATCCGTCCATTCATGTACAAATGACCGGCTAGGCGCAAGCGAGGACCTGCCTTGTCCTCAATGCACTCCGATGAAACAAAAAACGGCCTGGTTCTCACGGGGGGGAGCCCTCCTCCTTTTGTCCCCATTCTATACCGAAGCTGCATTGTCACTTGTCTGAACCGTGTATGTATTTGAATTCGTACGCTCTGCTCTTCTTGTGTCTATGTATTCCCGAACCAACTTCCAAATTGCACCCAGTCTTTTATCCGCGGTCAGGGTCTGTGCCCCTCCTCTGTCAAATCCGTCAAATCCCAATCTAAAGCCGTTGCATGTGGCACCCACCCCCCCCTTCCCTGCCATGTTACGTTGAGAGCTATTGGCTTCCGTTACATATGGCTTTCGCTTCTCGATGGTAAATTCCCCGCTGATCCATGTCGTCGTCTCTGTTTTTTCCTGGGCAGCCGGCGGGGCGGGCGTGACGATGGCAGGGCGTGTGTATGCAGAACTATGCGGAGGACTATGCGGGAGTACATGTACCTCATTTCAGAAGGGAACCCTGTTCTTTCTTGGTTCTTGTCCTCTTCTCGTTCCCCTTTTGCACCAGTTCAACGGATATCAATGTACTTGCCCCCCAACTACAGTCGTTTCATCAGAATGTCATCCCGCTGAACGACGCTTCCCACCACAAAGTCATGAAACCCAATGGCCGAGTAGCCCAGCTTGGCATACACACTGGCGGCCGCGCTATTTTCCTCCCACACGCCAAGCCACATGTGCGTGAACCCTTCCCCCCGAGCAATGTCCTCGACCGCGCCCGCCAGCCGCCGGCCGATGCCCTGTCCGTGATGTGACAGGTCAACATAGAGCCGCTGCAACTCGACCGATGACGCTGCGTGGGGGAGCGTCGCCACACACGGCTCCGCCGCAGAGGTACCTCGTGTGAGCTGTGCAAAGCCGACGACGACGCCATCCGTCGTCGCACTGTTGTCGCTGTCGTCGCCGCTGCTGCTGCTGCTCCGGTCCGGTCCGGCGGCAATGGAGTCGTGCGACTCGCCGCCGTGCTGAATCGCCACGAGCACATCCTTGGTCGCGTCCTCTACTTCGGCGGAAATGAGCGGCTCCGTGTAGGCAGAATCGAGATAGGCCCGGAGCTCATAGTCGGGCACCGAGTGGCCAAAGGTCTTGGCAAAGACTTTTCGACCAATGCGGATAATGTCCGCCGTTTCCGCCAAGGTGGCTTTGCGGACTTCAATCATGTTGGGCAGTTAGTTGTTTGAGTAGTTATAGCCGAGGGGAAGGCTCTGATGAAATCGCCGAGAGTCGTTGCGCAACTGCACTGCAGCGTTTGGAAAATCCTGGAGCGTTGCGCCCACGTACGATTTTGTATTACGCTGTTGCCCACCGAATTAAAGTTGCTAGCTGGTTAGCGGCCCATGGACGACATGTTCTGGCGCGCCCTATCACGGACAAGCTTTTGCCTAGCCCGTCCCAGAATGCTCCAGAAGTGTAAAGAAAGCCACTGCCCGACAGACATCTGCGAGTGAAAGTCTCGACTTGATACTCTTTACACGAGGATATCACTTTGATTTCAAGACGGATGTGTTCACGCCATGGACAGCAACATTATTAGTACCGAGTACATCACAGACCTTTAGCCAGCGAGCTAATAGCCTATCTGCGGCGTTACCAGTAACTAACGACCAGCGACGCCACCCAGCCAACCAGCGGAGAGCAGTCGTCTAGATTAGGCACGCTCATGGGGGGAGGCTTTCGCTAGTTATGGCTCCATTCAAACCCGGCATCTCAAGAGGCCATGGTTCAGACACTGTCCTCAGTCCAGAATCCCGCCGTCTCTGAGTTTATGCCGCCATCGTCTAGCACGTTTGTGCGGGCGGGTAAAACATTGTCTTGAATCGCGAGTTTGAAAGTCGTGTACATATGTGGGCGCATAGCTGGAATTCTACACCCTATCAAATAAGATTCAATGAGTAAAACGGCTTCAGATATGTCGCGCCCAGTCCTATTCTGCCATTCTTGCCAGCTTCGCGCTAGGGTATCGAGGTGCGACTCGCATTCCCCGGACTTTGTCTTTCCGGGGGCATATACATATAGGCTGTACACCATTTGTCTGGTCTCATGCACGCACTTTAAACTCTATCACCATGGACCAATGCCGCAAGCCAGCTTTATCCGTGTAAGCGCCAGGCTTTGAGTCGCCGGCCAGAAGAGGAATTGTACATGGAACGCGCTACTCTACGGAGAATGACGGAAAGAGTCAACGGCGGTAGTGATCAGCATGTCACGGCAATGTACAGATGTGAATCGACGGTCACTGGTGGCCTCGGATCACTTCTACGCCGACTTCAGATACCCATTCATGCTAAATATGACACTACTCAATGGGAATGACTCCCCGGAGAGGGCCACAGCCCTAGAACAAGGCATGAAGCTTACCGTCTCGGGAAACTTTGCCTTCGAGTACGGTATTGAGGCCCTTGACAAACGCCTCGAAACCGGGGTTTCAGGTAGCGTCTTGCAGGTCACGCGCAAGGTCACAGCCAGCTACTCGTTACCAGAATCATAATGATAAACACCTCGAGCGAATCATTTCATCAAACATGCAACATTGGTCGGCGCGAGCCTAGCTATTTAGTCTGCGACCCCCTTGCTCTAGTTACAGCCGGGACGGGATTGGTCATCAGAACGATGGACCAAACCAGCTTCTCGAACACGTTGGTCGCCGACAACCGTTGGCGTCACAAGGTGGATGAAGGGTAAACTAATTTTTGCTTACCCGGAACCTTGCCGCACCGGCAAAAGCCGGGGATAGGCAGGCGCTCTCCAAGCAAGGGGCATCCCCGTCAGCGCCGGAAATACAAGCGCTGGCAAAATGCGACAGTGGCACCAGTCGGCCGATTTGAGTTTACGATCCAGAGAGGCGTCCAGGGTACCCTGAGGTTTGTCGCTCTCAGCTCCTACTGCACGGCCCTCCTTCACGTACAGGAGAACAAGGAAACGACCAAACGGCGGGGGGGCATTACACTCAGCTCGGAACGGGGTGCTGGGACTAACTACTGCAACGGGCCAGATTCAATTACTTGCGCCCTCTGTATGTATGTAGGGTAAATCGATCGCATAATCGCATGCTCGCCAAGTTGCTGGCTCGCCTATCCCGGTTTCATGTGGGGGTTGCCGCAGTACAATGGCATGGTCTAAAAAACCTTGGAACTCTTGGCTATGCCCAACGTACGAGAAATCAGACGCTTCAAATAAAGGCAGTTGCAGCTAATCCTGCAACACCTTTGCATTGTCTTCAGAGGTTGGCAGAACCTTGCACGCTCGGGGTCGTAAAATGAGTTGGCTTTTGATCAGGCTTGGCCACGGCCCAGCACTGCCATGTTTGAATCGCGTTTCCGCTGTCCTTGTTTCTTGATTGGCGCTGAGACAAAAGCCGAGTCTACGGATGCTCTTCTCAGCCAAATAGAGTTCCGCGGATTGATCATCCAACGGCCCCGAGTTATTGCCACCGACTCACTGACAGCTAACGAACGAACCGTTGGCTTCAACGCTCAGCTTGGACCCCTATCGGCCACATGAGAAATACGGGGAGGGGTTCGGTTCCAGCAGCGTCGATCACTCTTGGCGAAAGATCAAAATGCACGCCCCTCGCTCAGCGAAAAAAAAACCAAGTTGTGTACTTGACAAAGTTGGCACCGGCATCCTGCAATCCCCGAGGAATGAGGCAACACGAGCCGATTCTTCCAAGGAATAGACTTCACATAATCTGTTTTCTCACCGCTGTTTATCTCTACTCATACTCGACAGGCTGAGGTGGTTGTGTATTAGAGCTTCACCTCACATGTGCAAGGAGGAAAACTCTAAAACAGGTGATTCGGTTCCAACTTCCGTATCGGTCCACTTCAGCCTGGTTGCTAATGTATTCCTTTCTCGTGGCAGTCCAAGATGATTCAAGTTGCGGGCGTAGGGGTTCTCATTCCTGAGATGCCCTGTGTCGTCAGTCCATAAGGACACTGCGCCGACTCGATGTTTCGGGAACAGCGAAACCCGACAACCGAACCACTGGCTCCCTATTTTCTGGGGAACTGCTCCTTGTCTCTCTCAGTCACGAGGAAGTCTATCCCGCGTCTGCTCGCTACTGGATTCTAGCTATCATGTTGAGTTATGCGCATACTGCCTTCACTCACACTCGCAGCTCTCTCTCCATCAGACATGGCCAATACCCGCTGACACGGACGGTATTAGGGTTCCAGTTTGCGCCAGGCTCATTCTAGACGTTGGTTGCCAAGCCGGAAATGTCTCGTCTCGAATTCCGACCTTGTGCAGTTCTCCTAACATGACGGCAAAGGCTCCAATTCAAAGTGACACTCGACAATGCGCTTCGTCGCTGGAGGGCTTGGCCGTCGACCCTCTGTCTAACTTTTTATAAACTACAAATGAGCGCTACACTCCTTGTACTGCTCTACGGAGCGCAATAAATCCGGTTCCGTTTGACCACGGTGTAAGTGCGTATTGACATGGCCAATCTTTCGTCGAGCAGCTCAACAAGCTGCATACTTCTCAAGTACTCATGCCAAGGCTTTTGCGGTACAACTTGATGTTACCGAAGCTTCTAACAGTTATCGTTTATCAAGCCGCACCTCTTCTCTGTGGCTCCTATATAGTAGCATTGCTACGTATCGTCTTCAGCAGCAGCAGATATGCCCAGCGGTACCCTATCAGACTAGGTGGGTAGCAGCCACCACAAGGAACTCTGCGCACAAGTCAATATATGGCTCTGAACTTTTTACCAACAATAATTGTCCAAAGAATTGGGATTCCTTCCAATTTTGACTTCTTTTACGTATATCCCAAAGATACTGCCTGGCCGTGGTTTGCCGAGCACGCTTGGCCTCGGTGACGTAATAGGTCGGGCTCGGGAAGCTCCGCAGTCGTCACTTGACACTAGCAAAACGTTGAAAGTTTGAACGTTGCTACGAGCCAATTGGACTTGGAGTGAGGTCATCTGTAGCCTGGCCCAAATCCTTTTACGTTTTCCGGTTTCGAGCCCATCATACTGCGGCCGGATTTGGTGCACTGTACTGTAACACCGACACCACAGCGACAGCTCGTCGCGTAGCAGCCGTTGTCGGGTCAAATTCAGAGGGGCATACTTTGTAACACCTCATCACTGATAGAATATGTAGAAAACCGTGATTCGTCCTTCTTTAAAGAAGAATTCACCTCGTCAGTCTTGGACACAATTTCTAATCATTTCGTCGGCGCGTTTGAAGTGTCCAAGCTGCCCTGTTTTTGCCTTACCCCACAGCTTCCATCGATCCGCATCATCGATATAGCTAACCGCCCAGCCGAACCAGATGCTTTGGGCAGCTTGTCGCCACATCCTCGCATGCGTGAATAACTATTCCTCTTGCACTACATCGTTCCCTCGAAAGCTCTTGCCTCTTCAACCTTTATCGCCTTGACCAAGTTCTTGCTACGTCCCGAAACCAAGTTCTTGCTACGTCCCGAAACCAAGCTCCCCCAACCCGTCACCATGTCGGGCTTCTTCAATCTTATTCTGCGCGTCCTCGCCCTTCTCTTTACAATCATCATCACCGGGCTCATCGGCAACGTCATTGCTCAGGACCGCAATGCCTCCATGTCGGCCAGCGCCGCCGTAAACTTCACCATGTTCGTCGCGGCCCTCTCCTGGGTCGTCTGCCTCTACGGCATGGTGGCTACCGTCATCTCCAGCCTCGGCAAGCCCATTCTCCTCACGGTCCTCGACGGCCTGGGTGTCCTATTCACCCTGATCAGCGCCATCGTCCTCGCTGCAAAAATTGGCCGCACAAACTGTTCCAGCACGGTCGATCGCCCCACCAACTGGATCGCTTACGGCTCCGGCAATCCGGAGCACCGCTGCCGCGAGCTGCAGGCCAGCGATGTCTTCATGTGGTTCCTCTGGCTCACGCTGTGTGGCGGCCTCTTCTTCTCGCTCACTGAGATGCGCAGCCCTATGGGTGCTGCCCGTTCATCCCGCCCAGCCATGTCTCAGGTCTGAGTGCCACCCCGAATCAGTCGGCCATCAGACGTGATGCCCCGTGTAAAACCATACACAGGCGCAGTTCAGTCCCAACTCTCTCCGGTCCAGTTCATTTTATGACTTGCTGTCAATGGCTTTCCCGCGGTAGGCTTACAGCATCTCCTTGCCAATAGCCTGACCTGGACAATGGCGAATGTATGAATTTTTGTATAGAAAATATGCTGGCGTCATTTTTGCTTTGATCTTTAACGCTGTCGGTCTAAATGATGGACTAAATCACTCAAGTTTTAATGTACCTCGCAATCCGCAACGCTATAATTTCATGTCAATATACCAATCACATTTGAACTTGACAAAGCCTTTGCTGAGCTTGACTGATGACTCCGTGGGTAATAAACTCGTCCTTGGACGAATTGAGATTTTTCGCCTTGTGAATATGGCTTCTAACCGAATTGTATAACGACCCCAAACGCCAAAATAGCAAAGGGCAAGCGGCAAAAGTCGTCGAATGCCCCATCAAGTCTGACCGAGAGACACAACGCAATGCATGGGATAAAGATCGCCCAAGACTATAAAGATCGAGCAGCTTCCACCGCACCGACCACGTTGAATGCCTTTTTGTCCGTAAACTTGACCTCGACGTCGTGTGCCCAGTTCATGTATTTAGCCCAGCCTAGAGACCATCAGTTAGCATATCGCGTTCTTCGCCATGGCCGGGACATCGCCCTTGGCAAAGGCTCTCAGATAACATACTCCAGTAAGCAAATTTGCGACCAAAAAACTTGCCCATCCACGGCACCAACACCATGGTGAGCAGCATCTGCACCTGGTCTAGGCTGCGCTCCCACTCTACCTGCGCATCATCCTCTTCGTCCGAGTAGATCTCGTCGGTGGAGAGAGAGGGCAGCGAGTCTAGCTCATCATCCTTCTCTAGCAGTGATGTCTGCGACACCATGTATAACGATTCGTCGGCGGCAGACATGTTGGATGTGGATCGCGTTGAGGGGACGGACGGACGGGGGCGTTCGAGGGATTGCGGCAAAGAAGCCCGCGTCGGACGGGTAAGTCTTCGATTTCAAGGAGTGTCGGATCCAGGAATTGGCGTATGCGAATGCCCTCTTCCTAATGTTGCGCCTTGACGAGTGCGCTCGGTTACAGGACACTGGCGATCTCCTAATGTCGGAGAAGAGATGCATTGCTGAGCGGTTTGGTCCGGCAGTCTGGGGTAGCTCTCTGATGTCGCTCTGTGATTGGTTCAGGTAGTCGGCTGTGGAGATTGTTAGGAACCAGAGCTCAACAAGTTGCTGGAATATCACGACCTGTATTAGCTATATAAATTAACTGCTCGAGTAGACTTCATACATCACCCCTACAATCTCTTTTTTTGGGCGATTTATTCTCGTTGGGTAACTCACGGTAACCATTCTCGTGGTCTAAACAGGACTTCGTAACCAGCCTACCCGGTAGCATGATATGGAAAGGAACTCGCCAGAGTCACCCACACCGTCTCGTTCAATTCGGAGTTACCGCTCTATTAATTATCTACGGCATTCATGTCTCGACCTAATTTTCCAGCGAAGCAAGCCGCGAAGCGCCCACCTTTGTGTGATAACTGAATCATGGTGTGGTACAACAACAACAACGGACACGATGCCTGGGGTATCGTCAACCACCCAGGAGCTTCGTTAAGGTGAAGGTAGCGCGTGTAAGAGCCAAATTTAAACAACAAAGCGGAGCATCCCAGCAGATGTCTTCTAAAACCTAAAGCTTCGAGTTACTGAAAATATTTTCAGCGTCTGTTGGGAGTTCACCTCACTTCGCAGTTCGTCCGTTGTAAACGGCCCCACACGTGACCGGGGTAGCTTCAAAGCTTTCTTTCACAACGGCAACGCTTTCATCCGGTCGCAAACACAATCCACGCTCGAAAACAAACAACGGGCTACTGGCCGAGTCACATCATCTGTTGATAGTCCCTGAACCATGCCCTCAACGTCGCCGGCGCGAGAGCGCTTCCGCTCGCGGTCGCGCTCACCCGCCCCGAACAATCAGCACAACACGCGGTCGCGCTCTCCCTCCCGATCGCGCAGCAGATCGCCCGTGCCGCCACGCAACGGCGGCGGCGGCGGCGGCGGAGGCCGACATCGAGATGACAGCCGTGAACGCAGCCGAAGCCATAGCCGAAGCAGAAGTCGTAGCTACAGCCGCAGCCGCAGCCGCAGCCGCAGCTACAGTCGCGGGCGCAGCTATAGCAGGAGCCCGAGCCGCCGCAGCGACAGCCGCAGTCGGAGAGGCAGCGAGGGGCCACTGGCGAAGAGCACAAAGGTATGTTTCATCTCGAGGAATCTGTCAACATTGTGGGTTGGGACGCCTTGGGCTAACCACCAAGACGTAGATTGTCGTGGAGCGTTTGACCAAGACCATTAACGAGGACCATCTGTACGAAATCTTTGGCAAGTTCGGTCGCATCAAGGACCTCGACCTTCCGGTCAACCGGACCTGTACGTTTATATGTAGTTTTTCGCTCAAACGTTGCTGATACTAACAAACGGACAGACAACACAAACAGAGGCACCGCATATATTCTGTATGACCACGAAACCGACGCCGAAGCCGCCATTGCCAACATGCACGAGGCTCAAGTCGACGGAGCCACCATCAACGTCTCCATTGTCCTTCCCCGGCGCAAGCTCTCCCCACCGCCGCCGACCGCCCGACGCGGCGCCAACATTGACCCCCGCGTGCCCTACACAGGCGGCGGGGGGCGAGGCGGCGGCGGCGGACGACGTCGCGGAGGCGGCCCGCCCATGTCTCCATTAGGAGGAGGAGGAGGAGGCGGTGGCCGGTACGGACCTCGCTCGGATGTATATCGCCCTGGAGGCGGCTCATCGCGCTCCCAATCCCCGCCGCCTGCGCGGGGCGGTGGCGGTGGCGGCGGCAGATACAGGAACCGTTCACCAGCGTCGTATTCGTCCCGGTCGCCGCCGCCCCGAAGAGGCAGTGGCGGCGGCGGCCATGGCCGTCGGAGTCGCAGCATAGACGCCCGTGATGACCGCAGCCGAGGCGGATATTGAATTGGATCGAAAAAACACGTCCCGGGCAGCATCTGACATGGCCCGTAGGACGAAACTCACAAAAATATTTGCTTTTACTTGGAAAGGAGTCTTGAAAGATATAAACGACGCGAGGAATTGGCAGACTCTCCTGGCGTTGGGGTGATTTTATTATGGAAGGCGACCGACCCTATGGCAAGAAACGAGGCAGTGACTGTTTTTTTTCTCTCTATTTATGGCTAGGAAATGGCGCGAAGACAATGAATCCATGCTTTGGACCCTATAAAACTCATATACCATCGCAGACGCCCTTGATAAACATTGCTGTCACTGCTTCAGCGAAACCCACGGAGATATCCAACTACATGGACACAGGATGTGCTCATTATTATACTAAATTAACCAACGCCACAGCATGTCATAATTCATCTACGCTTGTCTCAACCGGAAGAAAAAAATCCGCGCTACAGCAACAAGCCAGCACCGAGGACACCCAGGGCCGCCACGGCCGCGCGGGCAGTCGGCGCCGGGATGCCGGCGTTCTTGCTCGACGTGGACTTGCCGGCGGCGGACGTGGTGGTCGTGGTGGGGGACGCGGCAGCGCTGCTCGTGCTGGTCGGGCAGTCGGTGGTGCAGGGCAGCGCCGACGCAAAGGGGTTGCTGACGACACTGACGGGGAAGGCGGGCGCCTGGGTGGCGAGGCTGGGGTCGGGCGCGGCGGCCGGGGCGTCGGGGTTGAGGACGTCGGCGATGAGGTGCATGATGCCGTTGGCGATGAGGATGTCGGGCTGCACAATCTGCGCCGCGTTGACGTACTTGCTGTTGCCGGCCTGGCGCACCGTCAGGCCCGGGCTGCTGCTGCTGTTGGCAGCCGTCTCACCGCCTGAAGGACTCGCGGTCGTCAGCAGCACGCTGCCGTTGGTCAGGTCGGCCGAGGAGAGGATGCGGCCGGGCACGACGTGGTAGCCCATGACGCGGGCGAGCGCGGCCACGCCACCATCACCACCGGCGGCGGCCAATTTCTGCAGCGACCCGCCGACGAGGGCCATGGCGGCGTCGCGCGGCGCAAACACGGTGACGTTGGGCCGCTCGTCGACGGCGGGCATGAGGCGGGCGGCGTAGAGGGCGGCGACAAAGGCCTGGGCCTGGAAGGCCTCGGCGGTGGCGCGCAGCGGGGCGGGCGGGATCAGCAGGTTGTCGATGACCTGGATGCGGCCGCCCTCAAAGGCAATGTCGCGGGCGACGACGGTGCAGCGGGTGCCGAGGCTGCTGGTCAGCACGGCGGCGTCGCCGGGCTGCCGCGTGAGCAGCACGTGCTGGCCGCCGGTGACGTTGGCGTAGGCGGGCGCCGTCAGGAGCGTCGGCTCGAGGTAGGTCGGCCCCGTCTCGAGCTCCCCGATGGTGATGCTGCCCCGGATGACGTGGTACTGCAAAAAGGCCGTCGTCTTGGCCTTGTCGTCGGGGTCCCAGACGCCGTTGAGCGACGTGTAGGGGATGTTTTGAAAGGCCTTGTCCGACGGCGCGCAAATCTGCCAAGAGAGGGGGACCGGTTAGTTGGGTTCTCTCGCTGAGTGTGTGCGTGCGTCGTTGTTGCAGGTTTGGCTTACGGTGACGCCGTTGGAGCTGGGGAGTTGCAAGAGCACATCCGAGTTATTCTGGCTGATGGTTAGACATTGGTCTTGAGCAGAAGGAAGCAGGGCATACTTTGATCAGGTCGTAGAATATCGTGAGGTTTTGCTGTCTTTGGAGGACAGCACCCAAGTCATTGGAAGAGACGGCCAGCGTTGTCGCGGCCAACAAGGCCAATGGCCAACCAACAAATCGAAGCATGTTGCAATGTCAGTTTCCGACTGTTCTCGTCAACCAGTTTGCCGTGGTTTTCTTGTGACAAGGCGTGTTTAGAACGGCTCGAGAGACAGAGAAGAGGGCAGGGCCACTGGTGCCGGCCGCAAGGTGAACACGCCGAGCCTTTGTAATGCTGGGGGAAGCCAGGCCACAGCGCTGCCCGTGTGTGCCTGTGTAATCTATCGCGACGAGACACAAACGCCCGCGTCGACTGTCCGGTATCGCGGCGTGTGCGGTGAGACCCCAGGGGGGGGGGCGGGGGTTCGTTCTGTCTCTGCTGCTCCCAAGGCTGCGCGCGGGGACACACAACAGCAGATTTATGCGGCGGCGCCAGAGGTTCGTTCCTCTTGGGCTGCGCACCTGTTGCTGCGACGTCGCAAAGCGGTTCTTTGGTTTGCGTGGGCTTGCGAAACAACGAGCGCAGCGAAACCCGTCAAGCGTTTTTCTTTGTTCAGCTCAAAAAAAAAAGAAAGAACCTCGTCGAGAGTCAAAGAGGAAAAGCGGTTCTCAAAGCCCCCTCGTAGAGTACAAGGACTTCCTTCACGACAAGGTAGAGCAAGCTCAGACACGCATGCGACTTGTTCCCTACCGCCTCATGTTGGCTTCATTTGTTGTCGGAAATCGCACCTCCTCATTGGCTGAGACCAACTTTGACCGCCCAAGTCGACTTTTTCCCTCCGTCGTATGGAGCCAAGACAACGAGGGACGCAGATCGGGGTGGCCTGACGGGAACAGGCTGCGAGGGGGGGTCCGGCGTCCGCTGTTACAGCATAGGTCGAACACGAAGACCAAAAAAATAAATAAGGGATCGGCAAGATACGAGGCAAGCCTCGGCGCTGCGCAGGGGCATGGTGGCTTGCATCTGCTGTCGTTAATTCGTACACGAAGGAAGGAAGAAGAGCATATCCGAAACACCATGACGAGAGAAAGAGCGTATTTTTTTGCTTTTAATTAATTCACCTTGCGTAATTGCACATGGCCTTGTTGGGGCTTGAGACAACGGGTTTGACGCCGTGGCAGCGGCACTTCCCGAGCGTAGATCGGGGCCGGCACGGCCAGCTGCCTGTTTCGGCATGCAATGGGGACTTGTTGAAAGCGCATATATCGACTTTCCTCTCTTGTTATGGCGATGCGATTGAAAACGCGGGCGGTCCCGTCAATATCGTTTTCCGTCTCCAACTCGAATACGGGCTGCTAGGTTGTTTGTAGCACCACCGCACCGGTTAGTCCCGGCCGCACGATGGCGCAAACTGTATGACAACAATGAAGTCGCCGTCATAAATCGACGACACATGCAGATGCCCCATCCCACGGCCAAGGTATCATCAGGTATGTTCGGTCCCAAATGACGCATTCTGTGTTCAGATGGAGCGTTTCATTGTCCCACCAGGTCGGGCTTTCATGCACCACCCTCCATGCGCTCCTTGTGCACACCATGGGCAGCTTGCATCAAGATCACAATCATGGCTTGAAGGATGAGTGGACGAGTCGTCCATGGGGGTTTGAGAATACGAGCGCCGGATTCCTGCAGTCATGGAACAGACGGCAGGGTTGGCCAAAGGCAACATGACAAAAATGGCGCAGCCAACCAACTACTCCGTACGAGTTTCCAAATCAACAAAAATAAACGACAGCAAAATGAACGAAGCCAGCGAGATAGTACATGTACACCCCCAATCACACGCTTTTGCAGGCACATGCATATCAGCCAGCTGTTATCATTGTCCGACAACCGACCTCAGTTCTGGTCCGGCCCGTATCGGGCCCTCTCTGCGCATCAACGAGGGGCCAACACGGCTGTATTATGCGTTGTACATATTACCAGCCTTATCTGTGTTCCCACAACATGGTTCCAGGGTTTCGGCTTCACAAAAAAGCCTCAAGATTCGAGGCGTGAGTAGATGAAAACCCATGCATTTGAACAGCCCAAGTCCCACCACTGCAAAGCCCGCATACACGCATGGCCTGGACCAAGCACGTTTTTCTCAACACCATTTGCGTTTCTGCCCCAACCCAGGGCTTCCCCTGTCATGAAGCTGAATTTTTTCCTTCTTCTTATTTGATAATAGTAGTTAACTTTTTGCGTGGCTGGTTTGTGTGCATTAGTGTGTCCGAGTGCTTGCATATACGGGACGCTTGGCTAAAGTAAGGGCCGGTGCAGCCTGCCCGTTGGCTCGTCTCAAGTCTCAACTAGTGGATATGCAGCCGCCTGCTGTTATTTCCATGGTTGCATTTGCCTATGAAAAATGAATAACTAGAGAGGCTACAGCGTAAGTGTACAAGATCAGAGGAGGAGGGGGAGGGTTCAATTGGCGATGGCTATCCTTGGACCAGACCACTTATCACACCTTTCAATGACGCAAGGCTTGAGTCACCTAGTCTCTGGTATTTGAGAAACATTTGTAACCGCGCCCTTGCACTACTATCCCAGGCATATCAACGGTCCGATTGGAAAAAACTTGCACACGGGCTTTCCCACGAGGCAGTCACAATGGCGCGAGTGCGTCCACTTTGGGCCCGAAGTCCAAGACTTTCTCCGCTGATACGGGTAGACTAGCCACTGTCCTCAACCCAATCCTTCGGTTGTTTTGTTCTAGCGGCCATGAGTCGCCACCAACTGGAGAGACAACGCGTACCAGTCATGAACAATAACCATGTTGAAATTCTAGGGGTTGTCGCAGTACTATGCCGCTGTATGAGAACTGAAACGGAAATGTCATGAAACAGACGGGCTTGATTTATTGGCGACAAATTGAACTTGCCTGCCTTTTGCCCACAATGGAGACTCTGTAAAATAGCAACGGGGCTAGCATCAGATCCTCTCCAGAGTCTTGCACTCGATTTTCCAGACTTGGCATATTTCAGCTTGCTCGGTATCAGACTGACCGAATCAGCCCTAAATCTATACCAAGGTCTGTTTAAAGTCCGATGCTTAAACTTTGTGCAGCGTCGAGTCCTCGTCGTAAGGTTTGCTTGCATTATGCCGAGTCGTAGGCGGACCCATATGCCACTTGTCATGATCTCGATACACTGCCCCTCTGGAGCCAGGCCGGACATTCTCCGTAGCGACAGTCTCCGTTGATTGTCGGTTCCTTGGCCAGGTATTCTTTATATGTGGAAATCGGCGTTTTGTCTCTTTTATGATGAGAATATCCCCCATCGGACAGAGGTGAAGCTTCAGCTGTAGCGTGGCTAGTGGATCTAAATGGAAGCCCGCTAGAAAAACTTGTTGTGCCATCACCGAAGGTGGGCAACGGGTCGCTTAGCTGTACCATGAGTACTAGTGTTATCAGAGATTACGGGCCAGAATGTTATTAATCTCTTCTTGGCGCCTTTCCGCTCTGGCGGAAATCATACCGAGCATCACCAACCAGGCATGGCGAGGCTTTTTTAAGTTGCTTGTCGGATAAGCTCCTCGCTACGCCATTTCAAGTTGTCATGCAGGTACTGCAGGTGAGGGCTGGCCATTTCATCAGTTTTTGCTGTGGCTGAGCACGAGTCTGGGCGTAATGTTGATTAATGCAACGCTGTGCTGGTGGCTGGCTGGTAAACCTTGTGTGGCGTGTCCAACGTGTTGGTACGCGTGGACGGGAAACGAGTTGATTCGCCTGTCAGGCAGTATTATTAGTGTCGACGGTTGGACGGGTTCTTGACATGTGCGCCATATTCTCTGGGGCAGTTAAAATGGATTTGCGTGGCGCTTGAGTTTCCCGAGGTCTTGATCCTTTTCGCCTTGTTTCAAGGAACTGCATTGCCAAAGCGTCGGCGGCCGGGAGCCGAGTGGCGGACTTTGCAAAGTCATCGTGTCAGGTCAGCTCGTTGTCTGTGCTGAGCTGTCATCGAGGCCAACAAACGACCAAAGCACAACAGTAGGAATCAAGATGGCGGCTAGAAAGGGCCGTTGGGAGGATTTGCGACGCATTGAGCGGTCAGCTATTAAGCTTCGGCAATCAAAATAAAAAAGAATGCGACGGAATGTTGCAAAACGCAATGCCATCGTCTGATGTTGGAGCTGTGCTGGCGAGGCGAGAATAGAACAATGTATGGGCCGAGTAAGGTTTCTGGTAGAAGGGAAGAGGAGCAAGAGGGGATGGGAGAGAATGGGACAAGATGGAGAACGGGGGCGTGCGTGGCTGAACAAGGTCAGGGGAAAGCGAGGGGGTGTGAATGTAAGAAGCCACGGCGTTTCTTCGCCTCCCTAAAAAGGCAAGAAAAATTTTGGCCCTGAAAAGCCACAGAACTAGTACCAGGGGCACCAGCCACACTTGATGCCGCTTTTCGAGCAATCCCGAGCTGCTGCTTTTACCGACCGACCAAGCTGAGTCTAGGCGAAATGACCAAACCAGGCAATGGAGAATTAATTATTTTAGCGCCGTGTCTACTGGTAGTTGTTCATCTGCGCTCCACCTGCCCAGAGGCTGGTCCTTGCCCAGCGCTACTGAGATTCTTATGCACGGCTTGAGCGGATCATCATGGTCTCTTCGCGCTGAGCTGAGCTCCAGGACCATGGCTAGGTGTCGGGTTGCCATGCTTCCGCTCTGGTTTGACGAAAAGGGCCGCGGTTCGAGATCTGCTAGCTGCGTTGCCTATTCTTGACCTGGATCATCGCTGACCGAGGGACCATCGAGTCGCCCGGCCTGTCAAGGGGGTCTGGCGCTTACAAGATGGATCGGCCTGTTGCAGAGCCGGCACGAGCGGCCGACGGGCATGCACAGATGCAGTAGTAGGGTCCGTTGAAGATTTTTTTTTCTCTCTCTTGCAAACAAGATTTGGGATATGCTTGCGAACAGAAGTCGAGGCGAGAGTCAAAAGTTGGCCCTTAAATGGCTGTGTTATCAAGTATCCGTAGAATTGATGTGATGTTATGGAGACTGAGTACTCCATACCGGTACACGAGGTGCAGCTGGGCGTGTTAGCTGCAGCCCGGCGGCGACAATGCAGAATTACTATCCCTACACAGCTCGACAGGGTGTCGATGGAGATATGTGGAGGAAATCCATGCAGTCTGTCACTGTATTGAATGGGCTGATAGCCATGGCTTGAGCTGGGACCGCCCCAGAGACGAGATAGCAGCCGGCGGCTGTCCAGAGCAATAGGCACACCGATATGATCCATGCAGGCATTTCCTTTTTACAAGGCCCTCCTGGCAGCCGAGATCGATAAGTGACAAACTGTCACAGAGTGGTCCGGCGGCGGGCCGGGGTCACTGCGCCATCGTATCCGGTCCGTGGAAGCCTGACCGCAGGTGGAAAACAACGGACGGCAGCCGGTAACTAGTTAGAGCGCGTGCACGGTACGGGTTGGGGTAATATTGGTTGAGAAATTACAGGGCTGTTTTAGTTTATTAACTAGCTATCGTCAAGACGCAATCATGTCGGAGCACATGGGCAGAGGACGTGCGTGAAGGTTGTCAAGGCGCCGTGTGCGCATGCGCCTGGGTGCAGCCAGCAACACTATGGTCTTGGTAGCGGACAGCCCCTAACTAGAGGACCAGGCGCGGTTTCGTCAGGACTTCAGGTAACTAATGAATGGGTTGCAGTAACTAGTTACCGCCGCACCGGGCTGTCCGTCTCTGTACCAAGAACGTCTGTCGCATCGGAGGTCCCGCTGTAGCAGGGTAGCTGGCGGTTGGGGAGACTCGGCCGGTAGTGGCTCCGTGTCGACCCCGTCATGCGTGGGAATAGTCGTTTGGGTTCTCTGGCTGCGACTGGTTAACCTGGTTAACTACCACGTTGCTTGATAGCAATGGCATGGGTGATTCCGAGCAACAATGTGTGTATGGTGATGGAGTGGTGATCCAGATATGGCGCAAGCCCACTCACTGTAGAGACGGTGCCTAGCCGCCCGCAGACAGCGCCAGAGTCTTTTACCTCTCAGTATTACGGGGCACTACCAGCTTTGGGGGCCCCTTGATAGGTGCCCGAGCACGATGGACCTTTGCCGGTGCATGCTTCGCGCTGGACAAAAGCGTACGGACGGATACATTGAAAAATAAAAATAAAAAACAAGGCCAAGAAGTTGGTAAAAAAAGCGGCAGAGCCGGGCATCCCCGCTGCGCCCGCTGCGCCCACTGAGTGCCACCACCTCCCGTGTCCTGGACTCCTGCGCTATTCATACAGTGGATGTACCAAGGCACCTCTGGCTGGCGCACCTGAAATAGGTACCTAGTTATCTTGCCACACCACCTCAGCTTCCTAGCGCCTCCAACCTATCTCTTGTACTAACACTCTTCCACGACTCTCTCTCAGCCATCTTCATCCAATTCTGCCCTCGTCCGTCTGCAACCGATTCAATTCTCGCTTTGGACCTTGCGTATCGGCCGGTTAACAGAGAAGCACCGTATCATTATACTCATTCGTTCCATCGTCAAGTCGACCGTTGCACAGACAACTCTGCCCTGCAGCTGCACTTCGCGCTCAGCGCCAGCTTGAGCTTCGCAAACAGCGCCCACCAGCTTGCTCTTTCCGATTGCATTGCCCTGCGCCGCCAGCTTCTTTCCCCTCCTACTTTTCCGCATCCATTCATTCTACATCTTCTCTTCTACACAGCTCGGCATGGATCATCAGCAACACGACCGCTACGCCGGTAGCTATAATAGCCCCAACGCCCAACCCTACTCGGGCAACGTCTCCTCCAACATCACACCTCCCCGATCAGGAACGCCAAACACTGAAGGTGGTCCCAACCCCTTTGGCGATACTCCCGAGCCTGTCGCCAACCAGCGCCTGGCCGCCACCACTGGCACCAACCCCTTTGTCAGCCCTGCCGTCTCGCGGCCTGCCTCCAGCTTTGGCTCCTCCAGCGCCATTGGGCCGCGATTTGAAGAGCGCGCCCAGCGCTACTTCCACTCGCGCCGCGTGGCCAAGGGTGACGTTGAGAAGCCCTGGCTGGAGAAAAAGGACAAGAAGGAGAAATGGGTCACCATTATTCCCGTGATTGGCATCCTCGTTGGTCTCGGAATCTCTGGCTTCCTAGTCTGGGATGGTCTCCGCAGTGTCATCCACCACAAGTACTGCCCGCTCATCGATGACAACTTCGACAATGGCTTCGACAGCAACATCTGGTCCAAAGAGGTCCAGGTCGGTGGATTTGGGTACGTTTTTTTTTGGTACCATATTTGGATGAAGTCTTTGCTAACGTTCCTAGTAACGGCGAGTTTGAAATGACGACTCCTGGTGACGAAAATGTCTACGTTGACGGCGGCAACCTCGTAATCAAGGCCACCCTCCAGGATGCCGACAAGATGGAAAAGACCACGACCATTGATCTCCTCAAGGATGGCACCTGTACCTCAACCAACTTTTACGACTGTGTGGCCGTCACCAACACGACGGCCGGCAACTCGAGCGTGGTCCCACCCGTCAAGTCTGGTCGCATCACCACCAAGAAGGGCGCCACCCTCAAGTATGGTCGTGTTGAGGTCACGGCCAAGCTCCCTCAAGGCGACTGGTTGTGGCCTGCCATTTGGATGATGCCAGTCAAGGACACGTACGGACCGTGGCCTGCTTCGGGCGAGATCGACATTATGGAGTCGCGCGGCAACAACTGGACGTATGCGCAAGGTGGCAACAACATTGTCTCGTCGGCCCTGCACTGGGGCCCTGATCCTGCCAACGACGCCTGGTGGAAGACGAACAACAAGCACAAGATTCTTCGGGGCAACTTTGGCGACGACTTCAACACATTTGGTATGGAGTGGTCGCAAAAGTACATTTTTACCTACGTCAACACGCGACTGATGCAGGTGCTCTACACCAACTTCAACAAGCCCATGTGGCAGCGCGGGGCTTTCCCTCAGACGACGGGCAACGGCACGCGCCTGGCCGACGTTTGGAGCCAGACGGGGCGCAAGAACACGCCATTTGACCAAGACTTTTACCTCATCATCAACCTGGCTGTGGGTGGCACCAACGGTTGGTTTGAGGACAACAAATCGCTCAAACCGTGGGTCAATGGCTCTCCCAACTCTAAGAAGGACTTTTGGAATGCCCGCGAGGACTGGCAAGCGACGTGGAAGCAGCCTCAGATGGAGATTAAGCGGGTGCTGATGCTGAAGCAGTGCGACGGTAACGAGGAGCTGTAAAACTGGACTGGCTGTTGATTTCTTTTCTGCATTTACTTGTTGCCATCTATCACTATAATGTTGAGCAAGTCTTTTGTTTTCTTTATTTTCTTTATTTAGTGCATCTTTATTAGACGAGATGGTATCATAGACATGAGGATGGGGCAAGTCATTTTGGACAGTTGAGTGTCGTAATCATTTGGGCTTGGGCGCAGGGACACGTAAAATGTTGCTGTTCGCATTATTGGTCGCACTTTTTTTTTTTAAAACTAGCATTCACCAATTGAAAACATGTCGAGACGAAAAAAAATCATCTGAACGGGTCGTCTAAAATTAGCCACTATGTATGTACGAATAGGATGATGCGACTCTTTCAGACGATGGAAGTGCCGTTGTCTCACCTCGGCTGGTGACGGTGAGAGGGTGAGAGGGTGAGAGGGTGAGAGGGTGAGAGGGTGAGAGGGTGAGAGGGTGAGAGAGGCGACTACAGTAGGTAGCAAAGTAGGTGGCCGCTTCTTTCTTTTCCTCGGTGAAACATGGGATTTTCCCTCTGAGTTTTTTCGCTCTTTTCCCCTGCGGCGCATGGTGCTTTGGTGACAGAGTTTACAAGAAACGCTATGATCTTTATGCGCTCTCAAGCTTCAAGCCCCCCCAAAAAAACCTCGGCGCCCGTCTCATTACTCGGTTTGTGGACCAGCCACGAAACCCTATTCCATTGGCTCTTTGTTGGCTTCTTCAGAGCTTAAATTTTTTTTTTCCATTTTTTTTTTTTGGATAAACAATTAAACGGTTTTGAGTTGCATTACCCGGTTTTACCCGCTTCAACGCACTGGGAGAAGGGTTCGGTGTGTATCGCGCCGTGTGTGTGTGTGCGTTGCGGGCGGCGTGAGCGGCGGTGGTGGTGCCCGAGCTCGTTTTCAGAGCTGAGAAGGGTATATTTCTGCCAACTATTGGTTCCTATTGCTTCCGCATCTCTTATTAGGCGCACTTGGGGTGTTTTTTTTTTCCTTTCTATTTCTGTATAATTACAAGAGTAACAATTGTAGGGCTGGCAGGGGGGGGAATAATCTACACCACAGGCAGGGCTCCCCTTCGCTTGCGATTTCTCAAGTGGGCAGGATTCCGAGCCCATCTGGATGCGCCCGCACACACAACAAAGCGCAGCAGAGACCATGTCTCGCCAACACGCACCGCGCGCCGCATCTATCTGCCTAATAGTGGTTTCATTATTGCTTTTCTATTGAGAACTCGTCAACCCCCTCCCCCCCCCCTTCTGTCGTTGACAGGGGGGGAGAGAAGCTAGCTTCAGCTGCAAAAGCCCTGCAAGGCGGTCCAACGTGGTTCCTGCGTAGAGTTCAAAACTACTGACGCCCCTCGTTTCTCTCCGAAATCATGTCAGAGCAACGGGCAGGCAAGGTTGGATGTTGGCTGTTCGTCGGCTGATGGGGGGGGCAAAGCAGTATACCTGTTCCACGACTTGGCTGTTGGTGCGAGGACAAGTTTACTAGGCAGGGCGCCAGCTGAGCACGGCTGCCTGCTTCACAAACTCAACATGCAACTACTTTTGGTACCTGGTAGTGGCCTTGCGTCGTTGTACAATCATTGGGGTTCTTTGAGTACGATTCGCAGTCCTCGCTTGCTTCTTTTCATTGGCTTGGCTTTTGGCGGCTTGTGTAACCATCACCGCCTGTCCACCGTACCACAACCCCGTTCGTATTGCATTGTGGTCCATCATGGCCACATGGCTTCCGATGTGACACGAAAAAAAAACAAATGATGCAAGCTTTCTTTGCTGCTCTTCTCTAGTCATCTTTTTTTTTTCTTTCGCATGTAATAATGACAATTTCCACCCCGCTGCCGGCGCAGGCCAAGAATCGGAGGCGGGTCATCCGAGATGTAATCTGTAACTACAACTTTTGTCATATGATACTCATCTTCCCCAAGACGACCCGTTGAAGCCGAAAAGAAAAAAAGCGACAAGACGGGTATGCCACTGGCGAGCGATGCAGCTCTTGGCGAACCATTGCACTCCGGCAAGCCTTTCCCAACCGCAGGCCACGCGTCGCCTTTCTGTGCAGAGCCCATCATCGGCCCTTTTTGCCCGCTTGGCGCCGCTTCAACCCTCTCGCAGCCCGTCATGAGGAGACCGACTTCAGCTTCGTCCGTCTCTGAATACTTGCCTCATATGTACATAGTTAGCCATTGTCACTTTTCGACGCCAAGAACCAAATTTTAATACAGCACCAAGGCGTCGGGCTGGCACACGGCTTTTAGCTTGCAGAGATAGTGTCGCGGCCGGCCCCCGCCGTTCCCGAGATTGCGTTGTCTTTTTGATTACAGGTGACGCTTACCGTAGACTATTGAACAAACTTGAAGCCTTTTTTGCCGGGGGCGGAAGAGGCCTCTGTCGCCTAGTTATGTACCTTCTCCTATGTAGTTACTTGCATGAGTTGAGGCCATGGAACTGACCCAGCATCAGTAGCCAAAAATGTCTTATCCTCAAGGCTGAGGACTAGAACCACTGTGGCCACCAAGCCCTACCCACTCAACATCCTTTGTCAGGGGGTTTTTTTTTTGATATGCCAAATATCACCATTCTGGTCGTTAGAGCAAGCGGACAAAAGGATAAGAAGAAGCCTCTTGGAGCCCGGAGTAGACGACGCAGTTACCGAAGCATATGACTCGACGAGGCTTGTATCCGCTCCACGGCTGTTGTACGTGACATGCAAATTGCACCTCTTTTGCCACCTGATAGTATACTTGATCACTCTTCAAATCTTTTCTGCTTCTCAGCTCCACGCCACGCAAGAGGGACAGTTGCAGTCTCATCGAAGGCATCTGGGCATAGTCCCAAGTAGGAAGGCAACTCCGGCCAGTCCAGGCGGAGCGCCGGAACGGGCGATCTCTTGCGTTCTGACATCTTCTCGGGATGGGGGGGCGTGCACCTTCAGCTGAAGTTGATGACGTGCGCAAGGCTGATGCTCAATATTCATGGCCAAGAGAAAGCAAGGCTCGTGTAACCGGCATTTATTTCGAAATCTTTTGGTAAACTTGTGCTGTGCATCATGCCATCACCAATCACCATCCGTGTGTGTGGAACTAGAAAAGTAAGAGGTTAACAAAGAGTTGAAAAATGACAAACGTTATTCGGAGCATACTGATACCGCATGATGCGATATAGCGAGTGCCAATACATCGGATGAATGGACATGCAAGCATACCAGTAATTTGTACTCCGTACAGGTTACAGATTACACGCACCTTGATATCAACTCAAAGGCTCCATCACTGCCACAACGAGGTGTCGTTCAGCTAGTTAGTCTCTGGTGTGGCTTGAGACATGGCGACGCCATCCCGGCCAGCGCAACGACTCTTCCATATCGGATGTCGAGCCCTGAGCCGCCCGGTCAAAAGGCCCCCCTTGCGCCCCTATTGGGTGCGCCTCCTTGTCTGCTGTGGCCATCCGTTCCCAGCCTGTTGTGGTGTTTTTCCTTTTTTCTACAACTCAATCTCTGTTGAGACAGGGCTTTGGTTCAGCGCCTCAGCCCGCCCCCACGCTTCGCGTTAAAAGAGCTACCTTGCTATTTTTGGTGGTAATAAGAGATATGGTGAAAAAGCGGTATAGGCGTATAATACGAGCTGAAGCTGGTGAATGCAACAGTGTGGGGGGGGGGGGGGAGGAGCTGCCCGCCAACAGTACACGAAAGCAAATCAACGACACCCATGTGTGCTTTCTGCCAGTCGCAAGGCTTGGCGATTATCAGAAGAGATCGGTCTGGCGAGACACGGTGATGAGGGCCGGGCCCCCGTTCCGTCCTTGGACGCTAGCCATGGGCTGTTGTCTGTGGCGATCCGGCCTGATCCAGGCCTGGCAGGAGTGCCAAAAAAAAAAGAGAGACAGGGTCGCCATTGTTGGGAAAATGATGGTCGGCAATTGGCCTCTGGTAAAGCACCGGCACGAATACCCTTGATCGAGCATAGAACAACGTTCTGGGCGCTTTCCGAAGTCGTTCTCGTGCAGCAACTGCAAGCAAAAAGCCTTGTGATGACTGCAGGATAGATGAAGTTGCACTGTGCAAGGTTACATTTGCCACGCGCCACCATCACCGCCGTCTTGTATGCGGAACGAGCCTTGTATCGCCCGGCGGCTCTGTCAAAGTTTTCGTCTGCATCTAACTAATCATTTGCAATCGGTGCTGTGCTGGCAGGCAGGAAAATGTGCCGGCCTCGCCCGACTGCAAGGCTATTCGTAATCTGCCAGGGGTGTCGTGGCATTGACGACAGGCCCATGTCTAGTTCGTGGTGGACCGTGCAGAAGAGCCCCAAGATGGAAAAAAACAATGGGAGAAGAAGATAAATACGCCATTATGCGAGATAAGAGCTGCGCCATATCATCTTTGACTGGCAAGCCTCAACGGGCTATTCTTGCTTGGTCTTATTACCATCCATGCATGTCACAGCTAGCAAGGTGTGCGCTGGTGTGGTTGTTGGGCGTGTGAGAAGCTAGGCATGCGTGGCTGTACCAGGTCCAGTAGACGCCAGGGTGCATCCAAGAGCTGCCTATTATGTCGTCCAGGATGTTATCAATCCATTTGACAACAGCTGTGGGTGGTGGATGTTTGCCCATGCATGGCTCTCCCCTGCGAGCTGAAGTGCGAAGTGCGTGCTTGGCTTTTTGGTGCACATTGCAGCGCGGCCACGGGGCGACTTGTTTGGTAGTTGGTGCCTATTCTGGCGTTTTCACGGTTGAATGTCAAGGTTCCAGAATCCGGGTGTCCAGATGGCAATGTGTGTGTGGCGGCGTGCATGGCTGGCGAGGCTGACGATGCCAGCTGCCAGCTGCCATGGCCATCCCATCTCGGTGCCGCGGATCGTGTAACATTGACCATGTAAGCGAGCAGGGTGAGCAGTCTTTGATCTCATGGTCATGGCACGCGCAGAAGATACTGGCCCAAGCTTGTGCGAAGCTTGGATCTTTGTCTAGACGATGGCACGTGGCAATGAGCAGGCCAACCGCAAACGATGACACGATTGGCGAAGGAGCGTTGAAAACAAGATGAAAGAAACTTGTTGCAGCCCGAAACAAAGAGTATCTTTGCTGGACAAGGTGAGACGGGATAGAGGCGCAGCGGAGTTTGAGAGAAGAGTGCTAACACAGTCCTGGCGTAGTCCGGTGGTGGGAAGAAACTAGCATCGTGATGATATTGACCTGACTCTGTAATAGAAGGGAAAGGGGAAGAAGAGGAGGTCGAGAGCAGCTGTGGCGCAAGCCAGCCCATAAAAAAGAAAGTGCCGCCGCTTTAAGAGCGTGGACAAAGTTGCCAGGTGAGGGTCCAACCACCAGCCACAGGTACACAAAATCTAAAACGCAATCCCAGCAGCCTGGTCGACTGGGGTCTGGCGGGACAGTAAACCGCTGGCCGGCGCGGTCTAGTAGTAGTACGGTGGGTGATTTGATTTTCATTATTGGCCATTCTGGCTCGCTAAAGGCAGAGGTCCAGTGAGCGGGAGAGTCGGCGGCTATTGTTTGCGCCTGGGGGTTTGCTTTCAATGGACTGACAGTATCCGTAGGTAGGCGGCGGACGAGACGGCGGGAGGTCTCCGGCGGAATAGGCAAGCTGAGAGGCCGGCATCTACCTACCTAGGTACCTAGGTGTATCCGTCTTCACTGTTGGGCAAGTCATTGCGGCCAAGCCAAGCGCCCGGGTGGACAGCGTTCGGTTCAGTGGAGCGGAGCGGGTTTAGCACTGCGTCGCTGTGAGCCAATGCCCGCCGAATTTCCAGCACGGGCGGCTCCAGAGGGCGATTCGCCCGTAGAGAGATGAGTTGACGGGGCATTGAAAGACACGGCAGTTTTCGTGGAGTTTAAGAAATAAATAAAATCGAACAAAAGAGAGACAAATGACCCTGGTTGGCCCTTTGTGGGAACCATTCACAAAACCAGGGAACGGGACGAGTTGACCAACTGAGCAATGGTTAGTAGGTACCTAGGAGGAGGTAGTACCTGAGAGGTAGTCCGGGACGCTTCGGCCGCTACAAGCCCCAAACAGCGGTGATTTTCAGGGCCCGGGCTTGGTGGCAGCAGCCAAAAGGGTGGAGACTGCGAGAGCAACCGCTACATCGGTTTACTGCTAAATAACCAGGTGGTGCAAGTAGCAAAGTCCAGGGTCTCTAGGTGTAGTTAGGGCTTTTTTTCTTGTTCACCCATTATCTGGAACTGCATGCACTGAATTATGAATTCGATTGGCCGCCGTACTATTACAATTTCAGTCAGCGAGAATTATAACGAAAAAAAAGAAAAAAAGAAAATGGAAAAGAACGTGGGTGTTCGACGCTAAAGAATCTAGCGGGTCCCGACCTGAAGCACCCCCGGGGCAATGCGGTGATGCTACTAGGAGGAGGAGTAGTACAACCACGTACCAGAAAACCAGCCCAGGCACCGCTTGGGTACGGAGTACTACCTATCCTATGCTTGCTGCCCGTCAGTGCCAAGCCCCGGTACCAACCAGTCAACGGCCAATTTGCCCTGGCATCAGGACACGGGAGCGTGCTTCCAAAAATAAGGACAGTGACAGGCCGGGGTGCAGGCAGGGAGGGGGGGCGAGGGCAACGCATCACGGCAAGGTGGTTGCTTCGTATTTTTCCATTTTTCCTCGTTGTAACCAGTCCGTCTGAGCTCGCACAATGCACGTTGATGCACAACCCAGCCGGCCCAGGATGTGGGTGATGCAGCGAGGTACAATACGTGCCAGCCGCCACAGAAGGAAGGGGCTGCGTTTTTTTTTTCTCCGTTGCTCAAGAGCTGAGCTATACAGTGGGCCTCGATTGTCAGTATTTGCAAGCAATCAGCGTAGTCCTGTATTCCCACTGTAATAATAAAGTGAAAGAAACCTGTACGGAGTACTCCGTAATTCCCGTATGCACTCGACTTGGCAGGCAATGCACCTCGAGGCTTCTTCACCTTCCGTTCGAAAAGTGGCGCTGGGTGTGGCTGTTTGGCTTTTCTTCCGCCACCCCTCCTCCACGCCTCCACGACCAAGCTAGAGGTCCACTTCCGCTCCATTGTCTCGCCAGTTAGTGCCGTTGTGCGGATGCTGCATCCTCTCACCATTTTTTATTAGTATCCTACCGCAACAATGCGTCGCAGGGGACATGCTGCCAGCCAAAAGACGGAAAACCGAAAAAAAAATAAAAAATGAAAAATAAAAAAGATCGAGGCCGATGAGCACCTACCAAAGATCGGAACGACCTAGCTCAGCGCTCCTACGTCCACGTACATACATACGCGAGCCCACTTTTGCCGCTGTCCTCCTCTTGCTGCTCCTCCCGGCCCTGCAACCTTCGTCACTCTTTATTATCTTGTCTCCCTCCGCGCATGAACCCCCCGCCTCGACATTCTTCTTTTCCAACTTCAACTGTGTGACTCTTGTTCCTTTCCCCTCCCTTCACCTGGCTTGCGGGCAGTGACAGCCTCCGTGTGCTCTTCACTTCATCTCACTCGCTTTCTTCCTCGGCTCTCGAAGCATCCTCTCGCTTTCTCCTCGCTCTCTTTCCATGTCTTACTAGCAGCACGCACCGGACCAGAGCGCCAAACCCGTACACAAGCCGGACGTTTTACGTCCCCCTCACGCTTGACGACTCCGATTTCGCCCAGCACCTGCAACACAGATCTATATCCAACACACCTTAGATCGCATCTATTACACAATGGGCATCGGCAGCTATTTCAAGGCCGGCAAGGCCACCAAGGCCTCTGTGCCGCCACCACCCCCGGCCCCGGCTGCTGCTTCACGACCCGAGAGACCAGAGCGATTCCAGAGCACCGCAATCAGCGAGAAACCCTTCAATGCCAACGACATGGAGCTGCAGGCTCCCAACCCCCGTTACAGCTCCCGTCCTGTCTCGGTTCGCTCCGGCCACTCCACGCCTTCCAACCAGAGCTCCTACATGCTCGACGAGATCAAGCACGAGGTCATGGTCAATTACCTCTACCAGCAGCAGTGCTCCCAGCTTTGGGTCAGTGATGGCTCTGGCGAAATCGAGGGTGTCCTTCTGCGTAAGTCGCGCGGACACTACATGGCATGCCCTCCCCAGCTCGTCCATTCTCCGTTTGCCCAGGCCTGCTGCGCTCTGAACGTCCAGGTAAGCACAATTCTGCCAATACCCAATATTTGGCTGTTCTCTCATCTTCCTTTGTCTTTGCGCTGGTTGACTAACTGAAATCTAGTGTGCCATGACGGTCAACTCACGTGTCATCAAGACGTTCCTCCAGTGGTCTCCCGACGCCGTCGACGTTCCCCTGATGAACGGCCTTCGCGTCCAGATTCTCCCCACCATTGAGGATCTGCCTCGCGCTCGCAAGTACCAATTCGCTGCCTTTGTCGCCTCCGAGGGCCTCTTGGTCGTCTGGGATGACGACGCGCTGCATCTCCTGCCCCGCGCCAAGGCTATCGAGTCGGAGCTCATGGAGCTCGTCTGGAAAGCCGGCAACAGTGACGAGGAGGAAGATGAGAAGCGCGCTGGTGGTGCCGTCGCCGAGGCCGAAATCGACGAGGAAAGTGGCGAGGTCAAGCCCGAGAACCGCCCTATTCATCTGCAAAATACCGTCCTCGTCTCCCTCACCCTCATTCTCGTCATTGTCTCGCTCGGTGCCGCCTGGCGACAGCTAGCCATTGAGGTGTCTATCGACAACTCTTACATGCGTCTCGCTCTCGTCGCGCTCATGCCCCTGCAAATCTTCTTCACCCTCTTCTTTGCCCAGGTCATTGTCGGTTGCCTGGCCCAGATCTTTGGACCCATCCGCCAGCTCTCCGTCAACTCCAAGTTCTACTCTGCCCGCCCGCCTCCCCGCCTGACCAGCCCGATCCTTCCTCACGTTACTATCCAGTGCCCCGTATACAAAGAGGGTCTCCAGGGCGTTATTGTGCCCACCGTCAAGTCCATCAAGCAGGCCATGTCGACGTACGAGCTCCAGGGCGGCTCCGCCAATATGTTTATTAACGACGACGGTCTCCAACTCCTCCCCGAGGAGGACCGTCACGCCCGCATCGAGTTTTACGCCGACAACAGCATCGGCTGGGTTGCGCGTCCCAAGCATGGTGAAGACGGCTTTGTCCGCAAGGGCAAGTTCAAGAAGGCCTCCAACATGAACTATGCCCTCATGATCTCTTGCAAGGTCGAAGAGAAGCTTATGCTCACCAACCGCACCCCCGACTGGAGCCAGCACGACGAAGCGCTCGCGTACGAGCAGGCCCTCAAGGAAGTCCTCGAGGAGAATGGCCGTGCCTGGGCCGACGGCAACATTCGCGTCGGTGACTACATCCTGCTGATTGATTCGGACACGCGCGTGCCTGCCGACTGCTTCCTCGATGCCGTCTCCGAAATGGAACAGGGCCCCGACGTTGGCATCATGCAATTTTCGTCGGGCGTCATGCAGGTTGTCCACACCTATTTTGAAAACGGCATCACCTTCTTCACCAACCTCATCTACTCAGCCATTCGCTACACCGTTTCCAACGGTGATGTTGCCCCCTTTGTCGGCCACAACGCCTTCCTTCGCTGGTCCGCCATCCAGCAGGTTTCGTACCAGGACGAGGACGGGTATGATAAGTTTTGGTCTGAGAGCCACGTGTCGGAGGATTTCGATATGTCGCTCCGTCTCCAGTGCAACGGCTACATTATCCGCCTCGCCGCCTGGGCCGGCGAGGGCTTCAAGGAGGGCGTCTCGCTGACCGTCTACGACGAGCTTGCCCGCTGGGAAAAGTACGCCTACGGTTGTAACGAGCTGCTCTTCCACCCCATCCGCACTTGGCTCTGGCGCGGCCCCTTTACGCCCCTCTTCCGCAGGTTCCTGTTCTCCAACATTCGCTTCACCTCGAAAGTCACCGTCATCTCCTATATCGGCACCTACTACGCCATTGGCGCCGCCTGGATCATGACGACGGTCAACTACTTCCTCATGGGCTGGTTCAACGGCTATCTGGACAAGTACTACGTTGACTCGTGGCAAGTCTGGTTCGCCATCATCATTGTTTTCAACGGTCTTGGTAACGTCTCCCTCGCCATTATGCGTTACCGCATCGGCGAGCGCAGTCTGCTCTATGCCATCTACGAAAACTTCAAGTGGACTCTCATGCTCGCCATCTTCCTCGGCGGCCTCTCCCTCCACGTCAGCCAGGCCCTTCTCGCCCATATGTTTGAGGTTGACATGACCTGGGGCTCCACCTCCAAGGAGGCCGAGTTTTCCAACTTCTTCATTGAGGTCCCCAAGGTTCTCAAGAACTTTAAGTTTTCCATCATTTTTGCCCTCATTGCCATTACTGGCATGATTATCCTTGCCGTCGCGCCCTTTGTGCCCCACGACTGGCGCATCACCGACTTTGTCGCCATCCTGCCCATGTCGACCGTCGCCGCCAGCCACTTTCTCTTGCCCTTTGCCCTGAACCCGGCCCTCATGACCTTTTCGTGGTAAATGGAGTTTCTGGCAGGGTGTGGCTCTTTGCCTCGGCTTCACGACGTGTACTCTGGCCACCGCTCTCTTTTGCACCCCTGACCTATCTACCCTATCTACACACAAACACACACATACAGCTCCCTGCTTTGGCCAAGTATGGCGGACCAAGGCCGCCAGAAAAAGGCGATGGCTCATACATCCCACCAACTACTGCACATATCGCTGCGCAAAAAAACACACATTAGACGCATATTATATTGGAGTTTTACGGCGTCATGGCTCTGGCTGAGCCCCATTGTTTTTATTATTGTCATTGGATTATTTATTGAAGAGTCGTTGGATACTGCTGACCTGAGCTTTTTGCATTCATCTCTCATGCATGGCCTTTGTGCCTTCCTTTGACAACCAATCTGGAAGACAGCTAGTCTGCACATCTGTTTCAGTAGATTGCCATGTGCCTTTGTGCTGCCTGCAAGTTTTGGATGCCCACCTAGTTTAATACTTATTACTACTACTATGGATAAAAAAGAAATGATAATACTCTGCTTAATTCCTTTGATTCTTCGCAAGTGACTTTAGAAGATTGCACAGAGATGGGTCTCGAGTGTCCAACAGCGAGCTTTGAGGCCGACAAAGGTGTCGGCCAATGTGTGACACACTATCCACGAGTCTTTGTACTGAACGGGAACACGCCAACGGGTGACGCCGTCTACAGTTGTGCATGGGCGTGTGGGCGCAAGAACCAGTTGTCGTGCAATGCCTCCCGTGCCGGGAACGGAGCTCAGTGCATCTCACCCACGGTTGGACAAACCCGCCTTCGTCTTGGCGACGATAAAAGCTAGTCACTGGAGGTGGTTCCAGCCGAGCCGGTCTGTGCTGGTAGCAGGATGTCTCAGGGCTGTGTATTCACGGCTTGGTTGCATGGGCTCCGTCAAGGCGCCGACGTCCGCTTGCGCGCCGACCCTGTCAAGGATCCCATGCGGGAACGCAAGAGAACAAGCGACGGCTATCCGCGACCACGGACAGACTGCCTAGATTTTGCGCATTGCCTGACTAGGTATGGAAAGGCGTTTTCTGTTATTAAAATTGCTGACTGGACCCAGAGCGCCTCTGTTTATTCGTCTCTCGCGACGCTGCTTTGTTAGTATTAGCGTGACAAGCCGCCATCCGCCACCATCATATTGGGCTGCTTTTCGCTTGTTACGATTGTTCGTTCGGTCTCCGACGTGGGAGCGCTGGCGAACGGCCCGGGCGTGTAGATTTGCTACTGTAACTGCCGATGCCGGCTCCCGGTGCGATGGGGGGGGACAATGTACCAATCGGTGACGAGAAAAGCTGTAGTGTGAGGGGAAAGCGGGAACAATGGACAACACTTGTTGTTGAGAAATAAAGGCCAAGGCGACGGCATTTGCGACTAGAAAGCAGGGATGCTCTCTTGCAAAGAATGACAGAAACTGCTTATGATCACTTGACGAGGATAAGTCTGAGCGCTTGGGTGGCGCGATCAAAATATTGCACGGTTTATTACATGCATGACTTCCGCCTTCCCACTTCGCAGATTGGACAAAGTGGCGAGACGGATGCCGATTACCCGCGAGGAGGGTGGTCAGTGAAGGCTTGTCTGCATGGGCCGGCCTGCGGTGAAGCGGTCGCGTCTGATGGCACGCTGCATGTGCATGGCCTGAGTGGTGGCGTTTAGCGAGTTGAATCACATTGCATGCGCAAAGGGAGAGGGAGTTGTTGCTTCAAAAGCCCCAACGTCCATGGATTATCTTTGAGGGGGTCCGAGACGTCTATAAGTGGTGGCTGCGAGACAATCTGCTCAATACTCATGATGGTGGACAAGGCGTTGGTCTGTCATAGACGCCGGCGCTACCAACTCTTGATGGCCAAAACCAGCTCGTGAAGGCTGAACCGTCCCACTCTGGTTTGGCGAGAGCGGCTGCTTGACCGGAAGTGACCCAGCCCTGAAGCTCAAGGTAGCATTGAGAATTTTGCAAGGTTGCGGCGTGATCCGACAAGAGTGCGTGTTCTTCTCACTGTGATTAGCGTCGTATTTGCGGCACTAGGAGGGCCGACTTGAGCCATTCGAGCAGGCAACGTACGAGGTTGAAATTGCAAGTGTGCACATTTCCCTGCTATGCAGCAGACATTACGCCCATAGCCTGGCCCGAGACGGGAAGGGGGCAGTCGGAAGCCAGGCCCCCCCCCC
>NW_006271969.1:2952473-2983897 GCF_000225605.1 Cordyceps militaris CM01
TGAAGGCGGATAGACTGCCAATTGTCGACTTGAAAGTGCATCGGGTGCGGTGAGATGAAGGAATAGAGAATAGCTGTGTCGAGGTCGGACTTGTAGAGGTGTATCCCGTAGGCGGAAGCGGCATGAAGGGTGGCGTTGCCAGCTAGAACGGTGGCTAGCCGCGGTGCCGCCGCACACTTAGCCAAGGCAGCGAGGTAGCGAGGAGGAAAGAGGCCGAGACAAGAGAGAACTGGATTAGCAGATTGCAATATAGCCCAAGGCTGATAGAGTGATAATACGACTGACGAAGAAGAGCATTAGTAGCTAAGTTGATCTGAAGCCCCGCCTGGGGTGTGCAGGAAGCTGTAAGAGAGGAGGAAGCTATTTATCGCGGATATATTACGCTGTGAGGGTGGCGAGGGCATCTGGGCGAGTTGAGGTTAGATGGATTGTGCCATGTAACGGCTTGACTGGCCTAGAATTACTAAAATTTGACAAGTGTCCAGACTTTTCATCTTTCGTTACCATGTTTCAATTTGATCTTCTAAATCTGTTCTATAAGAAATTGCAATTTACGTTAGGATATGCTCCTTCAAGAAAACCCCCAAAAGACTCAAAAACGCCTCTATCTTGCTTGGTGTGAAATGCTCTAATTCCTCCCTTTTTCCCTTCGTCCATCATCTATACCCACACGCTGCGGAACTTGCATCTGTGCAAGCCCTCTGTTGCAAGGTGACGTGTGTGTCGTACATGATTCTTCCATGTAACCCAATTTTTGTGTATTCCAGAAACCCAAACCGCCCTCGTCCCTCTATATCCACGCCGACTTTTATTTCCATGTGAACCATCTACCGCGATAAACCATTCTGATTTACTCGTCTTCGTCGGTGTCGACAGGATGAGGGGTGCCCTTGGGGCTGTTGAGCCATTCAATGTGGCGCAGGCGGCGGCGGACCTCACGCTCCTTGAGCTCCTTCTTGGTGACCTTGCGCTTCTTCTTGGCCTTGAACTTCATGTCCGAATTGTCCTCGTCGCCCGAGTTGACGGCGGAGGAGACGACCGAGTTGGCAGCCGTGGAAGCGACGGTGGAGGGCACGGCACTGGCGGCGCCGCTGGCCGGGTTGCTGCTGTCCTCGAACCGGTCGAGGCTGATGGCGGCGGTGCCGCGCAGGGCGACCTTGCCGTCACGGACGTGCCATTGCTCCGAGCACAGGGCGCCGACAAACTCCTCGTTATGCGAGATGAGGATGACGCCGCCCTTGAACTCGCGAATGGCGACGGCGAGGCCGCCGAGCGAGTCGCGGTCCAAAAAGTTGGTCGGCTCGTCGAGGACCAGCAGATGCGGGTTGTTCCACATGGCGCCGGCAATGACGACCTTGACCTTTTGACCGCCCGACAGCGAACCAATCTCGTTGTGGTTGGCGATTTCGGGGTCCAGGCCGAGATCCTCAAAGTGCTTGGAGATGACCGAGGGCTGCAGCTCGCGGTAGCCCAGACCCTCGCGAGACGCCTCGTGGTCGTCAAACTCCTGCATGAGCTTGTCGAAGCCGAGCTCGACGAGCGTCTCGCGGGATACTTGCGAGTTGTACTTTGGCATCAGGCCGCGCCACTTGACCTCATACTGGAACGTCTTCTTGTACTTCTGGCGACCGACAAGAGCCTCGATCTGTCGCGCGGATGTGCCGTCTAGGTCTACCCACTTGTCCAGCTGGGCGCGGTCGGCGTCTGAAAGGACACGAGTTTGCTTCATGTGGACCTCGCGGTCGTCACCGTGCTGGTAACGCCACTGAAGGTATTGGTTGGGAGTCTTTTCCAAATGCATCTCCACGTGCTCAAGAGCGTGCTGCTTGATGTAGCCGATGCGAAGGTTTGGGTGCTTCTCGACCCTGCCAGTGTTGGGGACGGCTTCTCCGGTAAGCAGCTTGATGAGGGTCGACTTGCCGGCACCATTGGGACCGATGATGGCAACGCGGGAAGAAAGCGTCAGCTGGCAAGATACCTCTGAAAGGGAAGGTTTGGGGGAGCCGGGATAGGCATAGGAGACGTTGCTCATGCGGATGATGGCGCGAGTTTGCGACTTAACGCCAGTCAACATGCCCGGAGGCGGGAACTTGAACTGGACGTTGCTAGCAGAAAGCGTGTAGTAGCTCTTGGCCTCGGGCTTGATCTCAACAAACTTGGACAGGTTGCCCTTGTAGCAGGCCAGCTTCTTGTTTGGCTCGTAGTGGTAGATATCAGTCGTGACGTTGTCGAGGAAGCCAGAGTCGTGAGAGACAATCAAGCTGGTGATATCCGGGTGCGACTTGAGGTAGTTTTCTAGCCAGGCAATATTTGTGACATCCAAGTGGTTAGTAGGTTCGTCAAGCAGTAGCACGTCGGCCTTTTGCAGCATGGCGCGGGCCAGGGCGAGCTTCATCTTCCAACCTCCCGAGAGCGAGCCAACCTTGTGGCTCTGGCGACCTTCAGGGCCAGCTGTGAATCCGACCTCTTCCAAGACTTCGGAGATGCGCTCGAGACCCTGAGGTCCAATTTCGGGGTCTTTGGCTACAAAATCCAGAATACTGATATCGGCATCCTCACCCTGATTATGCTCAACGTAACAGGTGCGCAGGACGTCCTGAGGAGGGAAGCCCTCAAGCTTTCCATTGGCAATGCTTCTCATGAGGGTAGATTTACCAGCGCCGTTGCGACCACAGAGACCATAACGGTGGCCCTTGAGAAGTCTCAGGTTGGTGTGAGATAGCAGCAGCATACCACCATAGGCCAGAGAGAAATCGGCATTGACAATCTCGACCTCGCCGTCGTCTTCCTTTTCGGGTGCGCCGAAGCGGCGTTGGTCCTCCTCAAGGTAGAACTTCTGGATAGCATCACCGATGGCAGCAGGAGCTTCAGGGTCCTGAACCAGGTTGTGCAGATAAGGCGTGATGCGAGCAGCAATGCGAGTAACAAAACGGAAGTTGACGTTGGTTGCAACCATGCCACACAGATAAGGCTGAGCCAGCTTGTAAAGATCGAGTTGGCCGGCGAGGCCGCTATGCTTTTGAATCTCTGCATCAAGGACCTTGGCGACATCTTCAGGTGTGGTGCGGGCAATAATGTCGCCGTCCTCACCCATGGCCGTCTTCATGGTATTAAGAGCGCGCTCAGCAATCTCACGAACTTCAGGGAGAGCGGCGCGGTCGCACACACGCTTGACACCAGGAGTCAGCTTGGGAAGGAAAGTACGGGCCTCAATAGGATCGTGGACGAGCTTGGTCAAATTCTCTACAATGACGACAGTCTGGCGCAGAACTTCCTGGGCAGTGTTGGGACTGTTAAGCGACCGCTCGAGGAAGGGAGTCAGCAGCGCAAGAACGGGCGATGTGACAATGGCAACAAAGGTAGTCTGAGAAAGGGCGTGAATGGCCTTCTGCAGCGTCTGGGCCGAAGGGTGCTGCATGGTGTCGACAAGGAGGGGAATGCGAGGCGCAACGTCGTCGTTGGAGAGAAGGCCGGTGAGGGAGTTCATGGTCTGGACAGCCTGTTTCTCGACCTCGGCCTTGAGGTCATGCATGCCCTCTTCGACGATGGGGATGAGGGAAGCGAGCTTGGCGCCCATGGCTTCGCGGAGAACATCCTTCTCGGCGGCTTCCTCCTTGGTGGTGCCGACAACAAATTTGGACTTGTCGGCCATCTTCTGTATGAACTTGTAGGCGCCGACGGTGCCCTGCCACTTACCAGTCCTCTTGGAGAGGTAGGTTGTCAATACGGGAAGAAGGCCTGAGAGGAGGCTCTCGGCGCTCAGGGAATTGAAAAGTGCGTCAAGGCCATACTGGGCAGCCTCACGGACAACGGCACCCTTGTCGGCAAGAGCATCCAGGGCACAGGCGACCAGGCCGTCGGCTGGGTTGAGCAGAACCACTTCGCTTATGGGCTGTCGGGAAGGGAATCGTTCGAAGATGGCGCCGAGAAGATTCTGGCTAGACTCGCGGCGCATGCCGCTCTTCTTGTCGTTGGCGGCCTTTTTCAACTCGGCGGCGATACCATAGTGGTTGAGGCCAACAACACCGACCGAGTTGAGAAGAAGTTCACAGAGCGCATAGCAAGCCTCGATGCAGGCGTTGGAGGACTGCGCGGTGAAGATGGTGTCGAGAAAGGCCGTAACATCTTGCTGGGATGGTGGGGGAGGGGCAGCCTTGGAGATGGCCGTCGGGAGGGACGGGGGAGAGACGGGGTGAGGCATTATGACTATCGTATAGTCGTTCTCTTGTGGTCCCAGAGTACAGGATAGAGAAAAGCCTCGGAACGCTGCGCCGTAAGATGCGCGCGTGAAAAATGGGAGGGAAGAATATATGGACAAGGGAAAAGGCTGCGTGGCAGCAGGGAAAACCCGCAGCAGATTTATCAGTCGGGTACGTCAAGACGGGTGGCAGAATAATTTTTCGTTATCTTATCGGAGGGGCTAAAGTCAGCAGCCAGCCAACCAGGATGCCACTAATAGCCCGTGACCCGCTGGGGAAGATGAATGGTTGGGGGAGGAGGGGGAGTTGTTTGAGGTGTGAGGCTGGATGGAAATAAAGAAAAAAAAAAGAAACAAAAAAAATGTATAGAGAATAATCATAATTCTCAATCAACGATATTTTTGTGACAGTTTATTCCTGTGTTCTGGGGCAGGAACGTGCCGCAGGCTGGCCTTTGAAACTCTGTTGCAACTTTCCACACTTTCCGGGTACCTTGGTACACCACCGATAGCCACTGTAACCACTGTGGCCCGCCGCTAGCTGCTGATTGTCGCAGCGCCTTACCCGCGGCCCAACGTCCACATGCAATACTAGAACAGTAATATTGGTGGTGCGTCGCGCAATCGGAGCGCTGATGAATGACTACATAGAATGTACGTCGCAATAAAGGTATTCTTCATCTGCTTTATGACAGCCTCGAGATAAGCGGGCTATACAAGCGCTATCCGGCAGTGAGTCGGCTGCAATTAGTTTGCATTGGTCATCTCGATTTCTGAGAATAAAACGCCATTAATAGCACAAATTTAGATGTTTGCATAAATCTCCCATATCTCCCATCACAACCCTGTCAATTATGTTTCGCCATGTATGCTGTGCATCAGTGCACTGTGAGTAGTCTGCGCACCGGCATCCCCGTGTACCGAGCACTATTACTAGTTACACGACAACCCACAGACTTGGTCAACTCTTTGAAGGCATTTATCAGTTATTCTTGGATTTCCATTTTACGCTGCATCCAAAAGGAAATATGCGCTGCAACGTACCCCTGCCGCTCTGTGGTGCTTGGACTCTCTCAGCCCCTTTCCCTATCCCACTACCTAAAGGGTACCGCACGAATATCCCACTAATACTATCTCAGAGCGTTAAAGAGGCGCTGCTCCACACGGACTACCCATTGCCCGCTCGCTAATGAGGAGCGGAGAGCACTTTGGCAACCCAGGAAAAAGAAACGAAGGCGCCTTTGTCTTCTTTCTTCATCTCGCCCTCGTTCTTGTCTCGAGTGGTTCGCATAATCGTTGCCGTCTTCTCCGCTTCCTTCCTCCCTTCCAACCAGATCAGCCAATCCTTATCACCCTCGCCATTATTTCATTCGACAAACGTCCTTGTTTCTCCTAAATTCTGTCGCCCTCATTCCCTTCTACGCCTCCTTGACCCCCGAAAACCAATCTCCCGACCGACGCGCCGTCATTTGCAACGCTTGACCATTATTACTCCGTGTCGCCTTTTGCTGTCGAATATTTCCCTCCCATTTTCTTCTTCGCCATTCGGCATCGACATGCTAGTTTGCGACGCTCGATAGTACAGCCATTACAACACCATGGCCATGGCCTCGAGGCTGTCCTCCGAACGGCCCTCCGAACGGCCCACCTCGCCGCCTGACGGGAGCAGCTTTCCGGCACCACAAGACGTCAACACTCGGCAGGCACGGCCCGCTAGCATTGTATCCTCGCGAATGACCGACTTTGGTAGTGATGACGGCCAGTCGTCCGCCAAGGAAACCAAGAGCCGCGCTGCCAAGCCCGGCGCTGCTGGCACCTCGCGAAGCAAATTCGCTCCGATGGCTCGACAACAGAAACAGTTTGGCAAGCTTGGGCCAGCCGGTCCTGCGCCTGCCACAACCCGAAGCCATGTTCCATCGCTTACTTCAAATGCCTTTTTCCGACCCATGAGCTCACAGAAGTTGCAAGCGCAGAGAGCCGCTGCCGCTCGCCCCGCTACTACTTTACAACCTCCGGTTGACTACGAAAATTTCGACGACGGCATGACAGATGCCGGCGTCTCTACTATCGGGAACTCAGCCCCGCATCGTAAAACAACTTCCGACGTTCGTCCCCATTCTCGCGGTACGGAGACGGCAGATCGTGAAACCCTAGATCGCCTGACAGCAAACGCCAGCCCTACAACCGGCCACGTTCCTACCGATAGCTTGACAGATAGCATGCGGCCGCTTAAGCAGCAACGCAACAGCACGCACGATCAACCCACCTCGCCGGTGGCAGAAAAGTCTACCCGCTCGTTTCGCTCTAGTTTCCGTCTAGGCCGCAGAAGTGATGTTAGCGCAGGCCGACACCGCGGCACCAACGGTGCCGAGAAGCTGTATTCGAACGCTTCTTCGCCTCGGCTGCACCCAGTTGAATCGCATGGCCGGCCCGTGACGGGTGCCACAGCAAAGACGGAGCGCGAGCATGGCAGGCTCGGCTGGGTCTATCAATACTTTGAGGGCAACACTGTCTTCTGCCTAGGCGGCCGATGGCAAAATACCAGGCACAGGCCTATGAACATTGCCACTGGCATCTTTGTTCTCGTTCCTTGCATTCTATTCTTTGTATCCGAAGCCTCTTGGCTCTGGCACAACATCTCTCCAGCGCTTCCCATCGTTTGCGCATACCTCAGTTTCCTCTGCTTTTCTTCATTTGTTCACGCATCCGTCTCGGACCCTGGCGTATGTATTGAATGCTCCCCCGCAAGTTATCCCACGCTAACAAGTCCAGATTCTGCCGCGAAATCTTCACCAATTCCCTCCTCTCGGTGAAAATGACGATCCTCTGCAATTGGGACCGCCGACAAACGACTGGACGCTTGTCAAGTCAGCCGAACCGTCGGCTGCTGCCATGGAGGTGCCAGTGAAGCACTGCCGCACCTGCAACATCTGGCGCCCGCCTCGTGCTCATCATTGCCGACTGTGCGATAACTGTATCGAGACACACGACCACCACTGCGTCTGGCTCAACAACTGTGTTGGCAAGCGCAATTACAAGTACTTTTTCGTATTTATCTCGAGCGGAACCCTCCTTTCATTATTCCTTATCGGCACCAGCCTGGCTCAGATCCTCATCCACCGCAGTCGCCAAAACATTACTTTCGGCCAAGCCATTAACCACTTCAGAGCCCCGTTTGCTCTGGTCATCATTTCCGCCTTGGCATTCTGCTACCCCTTTGCTTTGCTGGTCTACCATGTCTTTTGGATCGCGCGGGGCGAGACAACAAGAGAATACGTCAACTCACACAAGTTTGACAAGAAGGAGCGCTACCGCCCGTTTAGCCAGGGCAATCTGTTTAAGAATTTCATGGCAGTGCTCTGCCGCCCGCGGGGCCCAAGTTACTACACATTCAAGGGCAACTATCAATACGGCGACCAGCGCCTTGGGATGCGCCGCGACCTGCGTCCCCGTCAAAATTCCCAGGGAATGGAGCTGGGCGCTGTCCAGGGCGCCACGGAAGGCTTTCAGGGACCGGTTGCTCTCCGTGGCGAGAGCCGCCAATAGCGGCAGCCAGTCTTGTTCGGCTTTTTTTCTTTTTCACTTGCACGAACCCGACATTGTTCGAATTCATGCGTTGAGCGAGCGTTCTTGTTCCTTCCACCATCGCTTCCTTATTTCTTTACCATCAAATTCCGAGCATCATTTTGCCGCACAATGTACTGATAGAATACCCGGGCGATTAAATAGTGGGCGAGTATATTCATGTAGTGTAATTAGGCGATACATATTAATGTCCAATAATAGTAATCAGCCAATAGATGACATGTGAAATAGCCGTTTTCCCTGTGTTGCTATTGGCGCTATTATCAGTTCAATTTTTTTTAACCATGTATTTGTATAGCCGTCTCTATAGTTATGGAATGGCAAACCCGTTGCTTTACCTACCTAGTATATAGGCATAGTGGTTAATTAATTGTGCATTTCAAGCCGCTGAACCGGTTTGACCCGGATCCAACGTCTTCACAATGGGCTGATTCAGCACGTGATTCGCTGGAGCTACCGCTGCAAACTACGGCACCAATGAGCTTGGCCGCTTTGGAGCTTTTTGCCCGAGTTGTCGACAACGTCATTTTTCTTCCCCTTCTTGATCACCCTCTAAAACACCGCAACCGAACCGACATCAAAGTCCCTCCGCAACAATGGCCTCCCACGTCGCACGCCGCCTCTTTTCCACCACTACCCGCCGCATGGCCGACCAGAACCTCAAGGCCGAGTCGAAGCGCAACCCCGAGACTCTGGTGCGTCCCTTTTTTGTGCTGTCGTTTTCCCTTTCATCCGCCGTCTGGACCAATTGAAGCATCTGCCACCCGACAAAACCTGTCGCAATCAGCGGAAAAGCTCGAGGCTCAATTGGATTGGGGAAATTTCCAAGGACCGAGACAAGGGCAAAAAAAAAACGATTGATGGAAGGCGGGAAACGGGAGTTGCTAACGTGGCGAATGTTGTTAGATTCTCGGCGGTGTCATGGTCGCTGCCCTCGGCGGCGCCGGCTACTACTTTGGTACGTAAAATCATACGGCGCGGGCGTCGGCAAACGGGAAAACGGGATGGGGGAGAAGAACGAGAAACTAACGGAAAGGGCTCCCAGGCCGCAACCCGACCTCGTCAACCTCCGAGTCCAGCGTGCACGTCACCCAGGGCAGCGCCCCGTGGGAGTCGGGCGAGCACGCCAAGTACAAGTACCAGCCCGGCGGCGACCCCAACGCCGAGCCGCGCGACGCGCCCTCGGCTGTCAACACCGTCGTCATCCCCAACGTCACCCTCACCCAGGAGTTCCACGACAAGTACAACAAGTGGGGCAAGGACGGTTACCCTTGAACCTGAGCAAGTCTGCCGAGAACAGGCAAGCGGAAGGAGGGGGCAAGGTTGTCAGATGGACGAATGTTGGGGGGGCGGGGGGGGGAGCCTGGACAGACTCTGGTTGTAGAGTTGTGTAACATTTTATTGCAAGAGATCACATCCAATCAATTGAAACCACGTGAAAACTATAACATCAGATTGGACTTAGTCCTGGCATGACAACGTGGTTGATGTTGTAAAAGTGTGAATTAAAGTCTTATGTACAGTATACGTTTCGTCATGTCAGATTCTAAATGACTAAGAAGAGAACAACAGCTCATAACACCGTCCCAATGCCACCATGCCGCTCTCTCCAGTTTGCCCGTCGGCTTCAAGAATAAAAGTTGTTGTAGAATATGTTCGTTTTTCGTCCTCCTCAACTCCGTTTTGCAACTACCAATGCATTCCCCCCCCCCCACCCAACACCACGCCTTCAAAACAAACAATGCAGCATGATTTTTTCTTTTCGAATTTGTGTTTTCACGCAATCAAGGCGTCAATCTCCTCGGCCGTAAAGCCAAACAGGTAGAGCAAGTCCAGCAAGCTCTCGCCATTCAGACGCGCGGCGGCCTCCATCTGGACGCGGGGTTTCGCGTTCCACGCCACGCCGAGGCCGGCCTTGTCGAGCATGAGCAGGTCGTTGGCGCCGTCGCCGACGGCCACGACCTGCGCCAGGTCAATGTTTTCCTTGGCGGCAATCTCGACGAGCAGGTCTCGCTTGCGCTCGGCGCCGACAATGGGGCCCTGGGCCTCGCCGGTGAGCCTGCCGTCGGGGCCGACGACGACGTCGTTGGCAAAGGCGTAGTCGAGGCCCAGCTCGGCGGCCAGCCAGGTGGTCAGCGGCTGGAAGCCGCCGGACAGGACGGCGGTCTTGACGCCGAGGCGCTTCAGGGCCCGGAGGAGCGGGCGGACGCCGGGGGTGACGCGGAGGACCGGGCGGAGCTGCTCAAAGATGGCGGCGGGCAGGCCCTTGAGCAGGGCGAGGCGCTCGCGGAACGAGGCGGCAAACTCGAGCTCGCCGGCCATGGCGCGGCGGGTAATGTCGGCGACGCGGGCGCCGAGGTCGGCGGGCTCGGTGATTTGCTCGGCGAGCAGGTCAATGACCTCCTGGGCGATGAGGGTGCTGTCCATGTCGAAGACGACGAGGCGGGGGTGGCGGCGCCAGACGGCGTCGCGGCGGAGGACGACGTCGACGTTCCACTCCTGCTCGAAGCGGTAGATGGTCTCGTGCTTGCGCAGCTCGGGGATGCTGAGAAAGGACGGGGCGGGCGCGGGCGCGAGGGCGAGCTCGACGACGCGCGGGGCGTCCGGGTCGTCGAGGCAGCGGTGCGACGAGTGCGGCTCGTCGGCGCCGTCGGGCAGCGGGAAGGCGGACATGAGGTGCAGGAACGAGGTGATGCAGAGCGGCGACACGTAGGAGCCGTACAGGTGGTCGAGGTGCTCGGCCTCGTGCGTGGGCGGCTCGAGCGGGAAGGCGTCGAGGCTGGTCGTGGGCGCCAGGTTGCCGGGGAGCGTGTCGGGGGCGTTGGGCGGGGAGCCGGTCGGGGCGGGTGCCGTCGCGCAGTTGGTCATAGTCGGCGGCTGCTGCTGCTGCGCGGCGCCCTTGTAGAAGAGCGTCACGAGGAGGCGGTCCGTCTTCTGGCCGGCGGGGGGTGCACAGCTGTGGTGGGCGTAGCTGTGGTCGATGCCGCTCTCGACAATGGTGGGCGGCGCGTCCTCGGAGGGGATGCCGCGAAAGGGCAGCGCGGCGGCGACTGGGCTGCCCGTGGTGGCGGGCGGGCGGCTCTTGGACTCGAGGACCGTGTCGATGCCGTGGTGCGCGTCTGCGAGGCGCGGGCTGGCACGGCGGTACTGCTGATGGTCGCTCAGGTAGGAGCTGGTGCGCATGGTGCTGGTGAGCTGAGGCCTGGCGGTGGCCGATTTCTGGGGACTCGTCGGCTCGGCCATTTTTCTTCTTGTTTTTTGTTCTGGGTTCCTTTTATTAAAGACGGGGGTTTTTATTATTATGATTATTGACAAAAGTCTGGCTGTTGGCTGTTCGAAGGGAGAAATTTTGTTCAGAGAGGGGGGGGCGCACAAAGAAGAGGGGAAGACGAGGGTATTCAGAGGATTCAGAGGTCTCGGAGAGGCGATGCAGGTGCCCCACCAAGAAGAAAATGTCGGGTGGTGCTGCGGCGGCAGCGGATTGGGGCGCTGGATTGTGTGGCCGGCAGTGATAGAGTGTCAATGAAGATGAATTCCGTGAGGAAAGCAAAACGGCTGTAAAGCAGATAAATTTCACAAGAAAAGTCGCGTCCATGTGCAGGCTACAGAGAGCGAGACATTAAATGTGCGACTTAATTATGACGCAGTTTTACTTGAGCAAACTCCAGAGCTAGGGGCCCCCTGGCTAAGATGCCCTCCCATACTAAAATAGCCTGGCAGGTACGTCAGAAACGCAGAAACGACCCATTGGGCATCTGGCAGGCCACCCATCGAATCTGCACTGGCGTGTCCACTGATGTCCACTGCAATGCAACACCAACGCCCATCAGACGATAATTATTGCTTCAACATGCCCCATGCCCATCTTCCACTTTCAACCCTACAATATATCATTTATACCTAGGGATACTCCTTGGCCTTGACAAGAGCGCCCTACTGCGTGGAAGCGTCATGTCCCTCGATGTTCGCGAGATACCTCGCGCAAGGGCATGCCACCACGCGGCCGACGGTTGCCAATCTGGCCGGAGCTAGCCATCAGCAGCCAGGGTCAGTCTTCTCTTGATATAAACACCCCCGTTTGTTCGGCGCGGAGCATCTCCATGGCAAGCCGACTTCCATGGTTGACGGCCCGGAGGTTTGCGCCCCCAATCCCGGTGGCCAGCCCAATTGGCCAGGCGTGAACTTGGGTACGGGCGTGGGTCGGAAAAGGTCTGGTGCACAAAGATGAGTCTTTCGGACAGGGTCGTCATTACTAAATTTGCTCTCGAATTGTTGGAGATTATACACTACTACGTGGAATGGACAGGGCGTCATCCCGGCTTTGGGGCTCTCCTCGGAGCCAACAGCATCCACTGCCTAGATATACGTGTAGTACGGCAAGCGCAGAGGAATAAACTTTTCAGATGGCTTCAGAAAATGCGCAGAGAACAATTGGCCCCATCGTACCAGCTGTAGCGTAGTAGTGTTCTGCAGTTGCTGTACACGGCCTCCTTGCTGCCTGCCTCCAACATTCCCAAATTGGTAGGCGAAGCACTCTCGCATATCCCTGTTTCCTTCTTTTCTTCTACACTGCCCATTTTACCTTTTCCTTTTTTTTGTTTTCAAAAAGGGATGCAAAGCTTCTTTTGTCCCACTAGAGCCGTCTGTGAGTCTTACACCGTTGTAAACTTTTGCCAACGATCGCGGCGCCAACAGCGCGCTACGCGACCAAGGACTGTGAAAATGAACACTTGCAAAGTCTAATGCTGTAAGGCTTCTTTTCTAGATATTGAATGCGAAAATTATCATGTCCGCATTTTAGTATATAACCAACCTTTGTCAACCCATGTCCAAGCTTTCTTAGAAATTCCATCTCACCCATCCTTTATTAGGAACCATTACCAATATCAACCAACCCAAAGTCCTTCTTCTTCGCCGTATTCCATCGCAATCCCGCGTCATGTCCTCTTGCAACAGCTTACAGAAACACCAAGTCATGACGCCTCCGCTCAGGGGGCCTGTGGGATCGGCGCCTCCGAAAGCGCGCCCCGGATACGCCGCCACGAAGCTGACCGGCCTCCTTCGCCTTCCTCTCGAGCTCCAGCGCCACATCTTCAAGCTCGTCCTCCACGAACCCAATCTCTGGGACCGCCGCCACCATGACGGCTGCAAGCTCCGCCCCGTCACGCCCAAGGCCATGGCGCAGCCGCCGTTCATGTCCCACCGCGTTTTTGTCGAAGCCGTGTACGCGAGCCGCCAACACGCGCCTCGGTGCCCCAGATGGCTGAAATGCGTCGAGTGCGACCCGTCCTCGGCCGCGCTGTACGAGCGCCCGACATCGTTTCGTCTGGCCAAGACGTGGACGTGGTGCACCTGCGGCAAGCGCACCGGCGTCAACCTCTTGCGCGCCAACCGCCACATCTTTAGCGTCGCCGCGCCCATCTTCTGGTCCGGGAATACGTTTTCCTTTTTTGACGTCAGTGAGTTCGCCGCCTGCATAGCCGCCACGTCGCCGGGCACGCGGGACCTCATCCGCGGCGCCAGCATCGTCACGTTCCAGCTCCAGCGCTGGCTCGATGCTCGCGTGTGCCTTCGGAGCAGGGACCTGGAAGGGCATCTGTTGCCAGAGGGTGTCCTCACCTGGCAGCAAAAGTGCCTCACTGCCCTCTGGCCCGCCTTGAAGAGTCTTCCAAAGCTCAAACGTCTGGCCCTTCCAGCACACTACCTTGAAACCGCCATGTTCGACCGCCTCCCTGCCGATGAACGCCGCCCGATGCGTCAGTATCTGGCGCTCTTGGACGAGATGGACTTGACAAATCTCGGCCTCTGCGGCGGCGTTACGGGAGGGGGCCACTATCGTGCGCTGGCAAACTTTTGGAAACGGTTCTTTGACGGCGAGCTCCAGCAGACGCTGTGCGGCTTTACTCTGCGCATTCGCATAAACGACCGGCTCCGCGACTTTAGCGCCAACTTTCCGTACACCTCGCGCCTCAGCCAATGGGACTTTCTCACCAACATGTACGATGCCGTCGAGGCGCAGCTGATGGTGGACGACACGGACAAGCGCGGCCGTGCCTGGCGCCGCCCCAACGACGACGTCACCGGCGGCACCGGGACCGCCACCGTCTCGGTGTCCGGGTGCTTCCGCCAGGTCACCCTCTACAACATGCCGCTGACCAAGGATGCCTGCGCCAGGAACCAGCAGGCGCAGACAAGTGGCCACGGCACGGAGAAGCGCAGACAGAACCCCGGCCGGTACCTGACCAACTCGTTTGAAGCCTTGCGCCTGGCCGACTACAGATGCTCGTTCAAAGATCTCACAGACGACGAGGCGGACAGGCCCAAAGCTCCCCCGCGCAGAAAGAGGATGCGGGTCAAGAAGAACCGACGCAGCTGGAAGCCGGAATCATGGAAGAGATGATCGCACGCCTTGTGTCTGCTTCTATCGGAAACGAAGGCGTTGCTTGCTTGTAGGTCGGGTATGTTTTTTTTTTGGTTGGGGTACATATGGAGCCGTTGTGGAGGCTCCAAGATGGAGCAATGTTCTGTGGCAGTTACTGTTTTCAAAAAAGAATCAAGGCGTGGGTATACTTACGGTATCTCTTTTTGTATTGGGTAATAACTAATAACGGGTCAAGTCGGGAAAGATGGAAAGGCCGGGACGGTTCGCGATTTGCTCTCATAGATTGGACTTGGACTCTACCTTGTTAGACTGCATAGCTACACAATTGTTTTGTTTTGTTTTTGGATTTTGGATTTTTCCAATGTGATTTCGAGTAGATTCCAGACTACATATGTAATCATCGGTGGACTGTTTGTGCTGCTTTCGGTCGTCGGTTGTCGATGCCCGTCCGATTCCCCGGCTGCTACGGCCTCGGCGCCCGGTTCGGCGATGCCGTAGAGGGTTCCATGGACTACCAGATGGAATTGGTAGGACCTCTCCGGCGTCAAATTGTGCTCTTGACATGAAGAGGAGGTTCTCGAGAGCTGTTTATAATGCATCAGATACTGTCCTCTCCGGATCGACGTCCCGTGGTTGAGCGAGGGCCCGAGGCCGAGCCCCGATCCCTGCCTCGCCTCCCCCAGGGCTGGATGACATCGACCCCGCCCCCACCGCAGCTGTACGGAGGATTGCGTGCGCGCGAGCGAAAAGCGTGTCATTTATTTTTAAACGCAAAAGTGGTTGCTCATCGTGGGGTTTCGTCCCTCCGTGCCCGTCCTTGCCCGGGCTCTCCTCCCACCGAACCCACCCAGCGTTGTGGCATTGTGTAATTAAAAAAGAGTAGTATTTAGCATCGGTGTCTTGCCGACCCTGCTTCTCATTGTCCCCCCCCCCCCCGGCATCTCCGTGTTGCTGGCCAGGGTTGAAAGCAGGGCGAGAACGGCTCGTCGGGCGGGCTGTCGGCGTCAACGACCCATGTTACGCCGCGACCAGCTACCACGGGCTGGGCGTACTACAGTGCTCTTTCGAGAATCGCGGGGGAGGGCTAGAAAACATGGAATCACTCCATCATCATCCGAGGCCCAAAAGGGGGCAATGACGACGAGCATATTTGGCAATGCTAGAACGTATTTCTAATCTTAATTATGCCGTGGCTCGTCGCCAACAACAAGCAAGCCCTTTGACCCGGCCCGGGGGGTGGCTCCAGTTACTGTTGACGCTAAAAAAGCCCCATAGGTATCTGGGACCTGCGATTGTACGCGGGGGAGCTGCCAGACACAAGTAGACGCGACTTGCCGACGGTCCCGAGCCGGCTCCTCGCTGACCAATCACATTGCACGCTTCGCATCGCGGAAGCAATGGCGTCGATGTCGTGATCAGTCTCCATCACGACGCAAAAACTCAGACTGGGCTCCCCCGACCACCAAGCCGGAAACTATGGGCGGTTTCGGGAGCCCAGGTCTTTTAACGACGCAAATGAAAAGAGAGAAAAACAGGGCGACAAAGCAAAGCCCACCTGGTTTGGCAATTAGTCAGGGTACCGTGCCCCCCTTCCCACGGCCTCTTGGGTGCCCTTCTCCATGCCTTGGGAATTCGTAAACCTCCCTCTTTCTAATTCGTGAATTCATATTGTCTTGATTATAAACCTCCTTCTCGAGAGTATTCTGTCCAGCGTCACATTAGCAAGAGAAACGCAACCCTGCCTCTTATAAAAAGAACCCCCTCCCAGAGCACCCCATCTCTTACACACACCCACACACCAACAAAAGAAACTTACCGTGGCTCGACACACTGAGCACATTCTTTCCTTGGTCGTCATCATCCTCGCATCCTTCATCATGACACAGATCTCGCCCCAGTCCTTCCACGACGACAAGATGGACCACCACGACATTGAATCCGGCTACGTCTCCGGCCAGGACGGCGAGGTCGTCCCCGTCAAGCCCGCTTCGTCGGCCTCGCCCCTCATTTCCCTCAGCAAGGCCCATGTCGAGTACCTCAACGAGCAGATGGAGACGATGCACCCCGTCGACATCCTCCGCTTCTGCAAGATCATGTTCCCCAACCTCTACCAGTCCACCGCCTTTGGCCTGACCGGGCTCGTCACCATGGACATGCTGTCCCGGATCCAGGCCGAGAGCCCGCAGTCCCGCACCGTCGACCTCATCTTCCTCGACACGCTCTACCACTTTGACGAGACGTACGAGCTCGTCGACCGCGTCCGCGCCCGCTACCCCAACGTGCCCGTGCACGTCTTCAAGCCCGACGGCGCCGCCACCGCCCGCGAGCTCGAGGACACGTACGGCGCCGAGTTTTACCACACGGCCGGCGAAATGTACGACTATATTGTCAAGGTCGAGCCCCTGCAGCGCGCCTACGACACGCTCGGCGTCGCCGCCGTTCTCAACGGCCGCCGCCGCTCCCAGGGCGCCGCCCGCGGCTCCATCCCCATCATCGAGATGGACGAGGAGCGCAACATCATCAAAATCAGCCCCCTCGCCGCCTGGTCCTTTGCCCAGGTCAACGAGTACGTCAAGGAGCACAACGTCCCCTACAACGCCCTCCTCGACCAGGGCTACAAGTCAGTCGGCGACTGGCACTCGACCGTCCCCGTCAAGGACGGCGAGGACGAGCGCGCCGGCCGCTGGAAGGGCCAGTCCAAGACCGAGTGCGGCATCCACAACAAAAAGTCGCGCTACACCCAGTTCCTCAAGGACATGGAGAGCAGCCAGCAGATTTCCGTCTAGGTGGCGCCGGCAGTCGTGTTTACTCCGGCTGGTCGATGAAGATGCAAAAAAAGCGTTGATGTAATGAAATTGATGAAGGAGAGCATTTGGATATTTTCGGCGAGATTTTGCCAGCTTGATTTTCGGTGTTTCAGGGTTGCACAGCATGGGTATTCGCGCGGCTGCGGCCGATTTTGTTTTTCATCATCATGGTTGGGCGTTGGGTGTTTCTTGGCCTATCATCCTCCGAGGTGGTCGCCGCACAAAAGGGGGCCGCTGCTTCGGCAGGGACACTAAATGAAATCAGCTACATCAGATAGACTGCATTTAGATAAGAATAAACAAAAATCGATAAACTTACTCGTCCGTTGTGCATCGTGACAGGAATGAGGCGCTGACGTTGAAAGGGGAGCTGGCGTTGCAGCGTTGTAGTTATCGGATTGGCCAATGAGCGCATGACCCCGCAGCTGAAGATATTACAGGTTGCGCGACATGCAATAGAATCCCATTTCCAACGAAGTGGCTGCAAGCTACCCCGCATGCAGCATCACCAACATTACGAGTACCGATATGATGCATTTCGCTGACCATGAATTAATAGATCATGCGCGAGAAGAACGTGCCGTCCAAAATCTACACATGCTGCCCAAGGGTCATCGCGTGGGCCTCGGACTGTGCGAATGCGAATGCTACGTGCAAAGAATTGGGATCGTCAAGCAGTTGACGGATTGCCCTACCTACCTATAAAGACGAGGGCCATTCCAGAACTTGATAGAAGCTAGAACGCAATGTTATACACTACTTCCCGTCCGACAGTTGGCAAAGCGTTCAAAGTCAAACAGCCGTCCTAAGCCCCATAGAATCCAGGGGGAAACATCGCAAGATTCCTGCTGATCTTTGGTGAGGAGATCACAGCGCGCCCTGTAAGCGACGCTAAAATTAAACTGGTATTGAGCTCTGCTGGTGTGCTTGGAGAAGTGTGAGCGTGGCACTGGCAGATTCGATCTGTTGCCTCCAGCACGCTGCAATGATGCTTCCACAAAACACGTTTGTGAGCTCTGGAAAATCTTGTCGCTTGTAGCGATCCTCTATCTCGTCGATATCGAGATCCTTGAACGGGGGCGCACGCTGCATAATATGATAAATGGAGGACCCCAAAGCAAAAAGATCGGTCTGCACATTGCAGGTCGGCTCGGGGCGCGGCAGGAAATACCTCGCGCTCTCCAGACAAAGCGGCGGAAGACCATCTATTGAAGATCCCGAGAAATCAATGATGCGTACGCACATGTTGTCGTCGAGAACCATGTTTTCGGGTTTAATATCGCCATGAAAGACGCCAGAGCTATGAAGAAACGCAATGCCCTCAGTGGCTTGGAGACACCAGTCTAGTTGTTGCGACTGCGTGATCACGGCGTCAGAGGCGAGATGGGCTTCCAGGCTGCCGAGTCGCATGTACTCGAATATGACGTGACCATCCATCTCGTCGGCGGAACATGAATAGCTCATCATCTTGATCAGTCGTCGGTGAGGTGCAAGTCGTTTGTAGATGAGGACTTCGCGCATGAGTTGGCCGACTTGGCGATGCCTCTCGCTAGAGCACAGAAACGGATGCGGCGACTTCTTCACCAGGTTGCCGGGCGGCAGAAGCTCGATGATCGCAGTGGCTCCAAACGTCAGGCAGCCATCCTATTGAGCCCTGGTCAGGCGGATTGGCGGGCTGATCGGTTGGCACTTACGAGTCTGTCGGACATGTCTTTAGGATATGGCCATTCGAGTCCATCATGGTAACACATGCGCACATCTCGGCAGTCGCAAGACTTGGCCATCGTTTGTTTTCTTTATTGTGCAGAGCGCTGAAGTTGGGTATGCACGCATTTTTCCCCTGATGGGTGAGCAATCGCCGCCGTCTGACTAATCATCCCCTGCTTTGTCTCGGCAACCAAGTGCGAAGAGAGGTTGCTGCTGACGATGACGGTGAACATCATCACCATTGGTATTTATTCCATACGTTAGATGCTCCTTTACAACGGTGTTCTGGTTTAATAGGCAAGCTCCTACTAAGGCTGACCAGGCAATAGGAGGTAATAGGCCACACCACGAATCTGGGTAGGTATGTATTAAGTAACCACTTCAAAAGAGAGGCTCTGATCCCTCATAAGCATAAGACCGAGCTGGCTGAGGTATATTTCGAACTGGTTCCCTATGGGCACCGTACCTGGGCGGCACGATTTGCGCGATCACTCTCCTGTTGTAGCTGCGCCGACTTGGCCTCAACATAGGTAGGTACACCGTTTGAACATCGGATTTGACCTGGTACAGCCCGTATTAAAGCTTCTCCACCGCCTCGGACGAGTCCCACGCCAGCGCGAGCGACGCGATGAACTCCTCGTAACTCCTTCAAGATCTTAAAGTCATCGGCTGACGACATCTCGAGGAGGTAGGAGAAGAGTACGAAGAAAGATATTACTGGTGCGAGCAGAAGTCTCCTACTCAAGTTAGCAACCGAATACAAACAATGGCCACATTGGGAGAGGGCGGTCTTTACAGCAGTGTACTCTGCCTCTATCATTTGCCTTTGCCAGCAAATTGACTACAAAAATAATAGACTCTAATCAGAGAAGGTTTCGAAAGAACCAACTTTGTAATTTCATAGCCATATAGTATCACGCTGCGGATTGTCAAGATCACCATCTCTCATTGCAACGCCTCACTCATTGGTGCACCAGCACAACATTGCGTAACCCTGCCGTCCAACGCAATAGAAACGCCATAACCCCTTTTGCGCAACAGTGAACATGGTGCCTTTGAGCCCTGGAAATATATGTATATCCGGCGATTCGCCCCCCAGAATGCCAGTGGTGTTTCGGTCCATCGCCCTGCCGTCATGGCATCCAACAAGACTCGCTTATTCGTCGTACCAAATAAAAATCGCCTATACGTGACTGTTTATCCCAACGAAGACGCTCCAGACGACAAGGAAAGGTACATGGTGCAAAGACAGTTCCAAAAACTGTAAAAAAAAAAACTCAACATCAGTATTGCTCAAGAGATGGCGGACCTAATCAAGAACGAGAGAGCAGCTTCAGCTGGGGATTCCTCATCGGGCCAAAGCACGAGGACACGGCCATCAACCCCGGTGTGCGATACTACATCCACCGCGTGCCGCTGGGAACGAGGGAGCGCCCCGAGGGCTTCCTCTGGCGGTACGCCGAGGACACGCTGCCCAGCATCAAATGCCCCGCGCGCATGTACGCGCGCCTCCTCATCGCCAAGATTGAGGACGAGGACCGCCTGGAGCGGCTGCTGCGCGAGACGCCCCGGCCGCCGCGCGCCCCGGACGGTGACCGCGTCGCCGCCGCTGCCCTCCACGACGGCTACGACTCGCAGGTGTGGGTGGCGCAGGTGCTCGACCGGCTGGCCGCCGCCAGCGCGGGTAGGAAGCGCCGCATCGTCGGCAGGGGCGTGCTCGACTGGCCGCAGATTGAGCAGACGGCGCGACGCTACGTCGCGGAGAAGATGGCCGCCGATAGATACAACGAGGACTATCTGCGGGAGACGGAGCACCGGCTGCCGAAGCCGACGTGGGATATGATCCTAGGCAAGGAGATTGCGGGCTGAACTTGGTAAGTGCTTGCGCAGGGGGTGTGGTGAAGTTTCGAGAAGCGGCACGGCTTTTATAGCCCATGAATTCCCCAAGCTCTCTGACTGAGCTACATGATTGTTTGTCACGGCTGTAACGAACACTGCATCACTAACACACGAGCCGGTTCACGGGTAGTACTAGGGAGTTACAAGTTGCGAAACGACTACCAATCATCGCGGATCGAAATAGACCAATCGAGGTAACTAAAAAAGTACTGAGCGTCGAGATATTTGTTTCAGTTTTTAATACATCTGTCAGAGAAGAATAGACGCAGCATGGTGTTCATGATGGTCTCATCGTGACAATGCTCAACGGAGGACCCCACTCTAAATTCTTCACTCGATGTTGCTCGAACATGACGTTCACCATCTTCACATTCTCACATCCAGAAAAATAGGCCGAAAAAGCAAGGCACTCCATCCGCGTCTGCCATCGCCACACAAAGCGCCATGGTGGCACCATCGCCGCTGCCCTTTCCGGGACCTACCTTTGAGGCGCGCAAGAGCAAGATTCTGGAGCAGCTCGCGGTGCCTGACGCCGAGTACTCGGACGCCTCCCCCAAAGGCACCGTCGACGTGGGTATCCGGCCGCTGCTAGCCAAGATCAACGCGTCGGCGGGTTTCGTGACGACGAGCAGCTGCGCGGGGCGTGTGAGCGTCTTTGTCGAGGGTCGCAAGACGGCCGACGCGGGGGCCGGCGCGGCAGTGGACGCGCCGGAGCCGTCGACAGTGGCCGGCCTGGGCGGCAAGGGCGGCGGCGGGACGTGGCTGTACGTCTCGCACGATCCGCACCCGCTGGTCGGACAGGGCGTCGTGGTGGACTGGGTCGAGGAGCTGGGACTTTCCGGGGCGCACGATGATGCGGCGCTGTCGGATGCTACGGGTGGTGGTGGTTCGGAACGCAGACTGATTCACTTCAAGTTTGAACCCATGGTGAGTGAACAGGGCAGACAGAGTTGACGATGCCACTATTGCGCCACCACCACACACACACGGGCCATGGTGTGATGTTTGTTCCCATGATCCAAAACTAACCAACCCGAAAACCCCAGATTCTCCATGTCCTCACCGCCTCTCACGCCCACGCCCAGCTGCTCCTGCGCTGCGCCCTGCACGCCGGCTTCCGCGAGTCCGGCGCCGTCAGCCTTGTGAGCGGCGAGCAGCAGTCCGCGCAGCCCATGGTCGCCGTCCGCTCCATGGGCCTCGGGTTCGAGTCGCTGCTCGGCTACGCGGACGACGACGAAGGCGGGCGACGGCGGCTGCGGCTCCTTGTGCCGCCGGGCTATCTCGACACGCTCATGGCCGTCGGCCACGCCCGGTTCGCGGAGAACGTCAAGCGCATACGCCGGTTCGAGGAGGCGTTTGCCGAGGCCACGGCGCCGAGCCGGAACCTGGAGGGCCGGGCGTGGGAGGATGCCGCGGCGCGGCGCGAGAGGATGCGCGCAGAGGGGTTGCGGCGACAGGCGGCGGCGGCGGCGGAGCAGGCAGACCGGACAGAGGCAGAGCCGGATGTAGGCCAGGCCGGCATATCATTATAGTGCGACAAGGGCTACGGAAAGGAAATAAACAAAAAGATATGAACGCCTTCGGGTCGTAACACAGGGCACCATGTCGTTGTTCGTACATTTCTTTTTTGGTCTATACAGCTTTTACCGCTCCCCATGTTCGTAATGTACACACAAAAAAAAAAACGAAGCTCCAAAGATTCTAAGAGTCAGCGTGTGCGTGTAAAGCAAGATTCCAGCGCGCAATAGTCTCCACCCCCTTTCCAACGACCCTCACGCCACGATCTTGTCGACCCACGACTTCTCCAGCTTCTGGACCTCGGCCTTGAAGTCCTCCACCGCCTGCCAGCAGTCGAGCGGCCGGCGGTCGTTTGTGCGCAGGCACTCGACGACCTTGGTGCGGGCGCGCTCCACGTCCTCGGGCAGCGCGCGGACCTGCTTGCGCTCCTCGAGCTTGCGGCGGAGCGCGTCGACCTCTTTGCCGACGGCGAAGCGGGAGGGGCCGTCATCGGGGGACGAGTGGGAGGAAGCGGCGGCGGCGGCAATCTTGTCGTGGGCGGCGGCGAGGGCCTCGGCCTCGCGCTTCTGCAGCTTCTTGAGCTCGTCGGCGACGCGGGCGTGGATCTGCTGCTCGAGCAGCTTGGCACGTGAAGCGTCCGTCTGTCCACGGGGCGTTAGTGTTTGAGCGATTGAGGAGGGAAGCGAGGGAGGGGTTTGGGTCGTCATTTTCGTACCTCGGGGCTGGACTGCAGGGAGTCGAGGACGGGCATGGAAACGCCAGGCGTCCCTGAGCTGTTTTTTACGAGATGGGTGTTAGCTTTGGTCAGGTGTCGAAAGGGTGGCTGTCGTTGCAGGTGACATGGGATAGCTGGCGCGGGGGAAAAAATCGAGCGGTAACGTACGCCTTCCACTGATAGCCCGATGGCTCTGGTTTCGATGTGCTGGACCCCATGATGTGATGTTCAATGGCAGCGGGGAGACGGATCTTGAATTCGCTGTCGAGCGGCCGGATCACTTCGGCAGCAGAGCGCTTGTTCTCGGAGAGTGGAACATGTTTGTGCCTGAGGCAGGAAGTACCGCAACTACCACTGAAGGACAGCATTAGACGGCGATGTACGGGGGAGGAGGGGGTAGTAATAAGCGTACTAGAAATGGGAGAATTAAACTTAATTACGAGAAATTCTCCCTCTCTAAAAAAAAAAAGAGAGGTTCACATGACGCGAAGTGGCATTGTGGTGAGAAACAAGCTGGTTGTCAGTGACTGACTGTAATACTACCACAATAAAAATCTGTTCAGCGTTAGAAATTCCGGAAAAGGAGCACGGGAAGAAAAAAGGGTTGTTGATTGCGGAAGAAACTATGTGCATTATTCCAAAATATAGTGTATTTTCAAAATCTTGATAAAAGCTGTAGGGTGGTGCGGCTTTTAACCCTTTTAAACGGCCCTGACAGCGGATTGTGTACAGAGCTCCAAGCATTGAGTTGATACTGCGATCAGTGCGAGAGAATTAAAGTGAGACAAGATAAAGGCGAAACCTCTATCCGTACTATCGGGTTAGCCAAACGTGAAAAAAGGTCACCATGGCCCGACCACCAAAGCCTCGCTGTTGGTCCAAGAATAATTGTCCCTCCCGCCGTCATGCTGTTGTTTTTACAGTAGACGTAACAGGCAGACGTAACAGGCAGACGTTTCCGGGCACCGTCAGAGCGCCTCGAAATTGAATATCCTTGCTGCTAGTAACGGGACGCAAGTTGAGGGTCTTGGCAGCGGCTTACTATATGGCCGGCGGTTGGTGACACACATGCTGGGCGGTGGTGTCAGGCTGTTCATTGTTGTTTTTTGCGACTACTCTTTGTGTATTTTAATACAAAGGCAAGCGCGCGTATGAGCGAGAAGCCAAGTCCAAGCAAATCAATGCAAAATATTAAAGTAGAATCTCTTGAGAGCAACAGCGTTGCGCCAAAGAGCCAAAGTACCGCGGCCGAAGCTGGTCAACCAACACCGTCGGCCGGGTTGGTCGTACATTGCGAAATACTTTAATTTATACAGCTTTACCGCTGCACATGTCAGCTGCTCAGCGGCTCGGCTATTCATGACAATGATGAGCTCATTTTTAAGGTTGGCGGCTGGTGCATGACATGATCTCATTGCAGGGTCGGGCGAGCCTCACCGTGGCTGGCGTGAGGCTGCCAGGGGTTAGCGCCGTTTGCGTCAGGCCGCTGATATATCTGAGTTCCAGTCGCCAGCTGGAATGCATGAGGCGTCGCTGCGCCATTGTTCCCCGGCGGAGAATGGTTTGCCCCGGTGATTGTGTGCTCAGATGATGCTACCTAACTATAGCCTGGGACCTACTTCAGCGGCGGGTCTTTTGCACGTCGTGAAGCCATTCCCTGTGTGAAGGCGCTGGTCACTGGTGTAGCACACAGCCACGAGGTAGACGAAGATATTAGCTTGGAGTGGCTGTCTCAGTATTGAATAGTTTGGCGACAGTTTCTTGGGTGAAACGTAGCATGGCAGCACGAACGGGTGACAATGGCTGAATAGTTGCTGCATGCGTGGCGTTTCTACAATTTGTTTTCGTCCTGTCACTCTGTGCAACGTGGATACTGTTGCAGATTGAGTAATAAAGCGGGCGCAAAAAAAGCGAAGAAGGAAAGAAGGAACCAGGGCGGATATTGAGGTGGATGACGGATACGGACGGTACGGACGCGTGGATGCGTGACATTCGTAAGGCAATTAAAAGGCGATATCAGGAGGGCACGACAGGTGTGGCTGCTTGGCGGCCCTGTACAAAAGGGAATAACGAGATGAGATATTGCGCGGTGGCAGGTCGGCCGGACAATTATTTTCGGGCGCATGTAAGGGTCTTGGTTTCTTTCCTTTTGTCATGCGCGGAGAGAAGGGCGTGACGTCGGAAGGGTCGGCAGAGACGGCACGGGAGGGTCCGGTTGGTGAGCGCGAATTGAAACACGCAGCTGCGGGCGGGACTCGAGGTAGTACTCAGTAACTAGTTATGAATTCGTAGGCCAGCGCGAAAGGCTGGCGACATTTATAGGAGATGGTCAGCGGGCGCCGAGGTATCAGATCGGGTGCCTGCAAAGAAGAGGTGCAGAACCAACGCACTGGTGTGCTGGTACGGAGTCGTACATACGTATCTGTACAGCCGAGATAGTATTGTTTGCGTGTCGACGAGTTGGAGGCGTCGACTAGTTACCTAGAACAGAGTCAGGAGGCTGGATCGGCGTCTGGTTGGTTGGGGTGGTAGAGGCTAGCCAAGCAAGGACGAGGAAACGCAAGCCACAGCACGATCGCGTCTGCAGTACAACCCCTCTCGCCTTTGACCCTGCAGCAAGGTGCTCCGCTGTGGCGGGTTTCAGAAACGAGGTTTTCTGGGTAACCAGAGGATGCCACTGAATGCAGTGAAGACTGAATGTGCAGGCAGGGACGAGGCTCAAGAGGAGCAGCGAGCGAGAGTGAGTGGGAGCGGGGCTGCGGTGACTGTTTGTATGTATGCGACAGGCCCCTGTACGGACAGCGGACAGTGGACGACGACGATACCGACGAGACTGGACGAAAGAAGGGAAGCGACGGCCAGATGTGATTTTGATGACATTGGCATTTGACGAACTGGGGTTTGAAAGTACGAAGCAATCTGCTGTGCCAAGGCAGGTCGTTGGTAGCGGCTGGGCGGGATACCTGCCTGGGAGCCGTTGATGGGTGAGCGGAGAGGTACCTCGTAAAGGGCAAAAGGGATGCAAACGGCGGTGGCAGCGAGTGTCGTACCTTGCCTGTAACTTAGTAGGCGCTGACAGCCAGCCCCTGAAATGCTGACTGCAAACGGGCAACTTGGGGTGACCGACAGCTCATTGCAGATGACTGTGGATGACTTCTCGAGTGAATCCGTGCCGACAGAGGAATGAATAAGTGACCGACTTATGATAAAGCAAAGCATCACCACTGCCATTAGCTACCTCTACCACTTACTATCCCCTTGCTACCAGGTACCAGCTAGGGGTGGGCCTGGCTATACCCGCTGTATCCCCTGCGCTTAACATCTGTGCAGCCTGCCAGCTGTGAGTGGTCCTAACCCCTGGACCCATCCAGGGCCGCTGACCAGTGGCAGGCTCGCAGTTGCCAGTTGCAGTTCAGTGAATCCTTGCCTGCCACTAATGTGCCCAGTCAGTGGCTGCTCGCCCAAGCCTCTTTTCCATCTTGGCCTCCATCCGCCACCCACCCTCTGGAATGCTCCCTTGCCTCTGACCGAATCTAACATCGCTCCCCAGAAGCTCTCCTCTTCATCACCTTCTTCTCATCCACTCCCTTTCTCGCCATCTCCTTTTCTTCAAACGCCAGTTACAAATATCCATCGCCGGCCTTCGTTTCGACTCCCAGCCCTCTTTTTTTCTTCTCTGCAACCTCGACATCACCAACTTTGACTAGCTGGCCCTAGCCTCTCCTCCCCGCTACTAGTGCCGTATCCAACGTCAACCCACCCCCCCTGGGCCGATCGTCATTGCCGTGCCTCCTTGGCTCTCGTCGATTTTGATTCACTCGACAGTCAAACCCCTTCGGCTTTTTCCAAGTCCGCCCTTTCTTTGGCCTTTGATCGACCGCGACGCCATCTCCGCCCTCACATTTCTTCCTTGCCAAGTCGCGCGCTTTCGCCATCCATTCGTTTGCCTTCTTGGTCGCTCGCTGTAGCCTTTTGTGCTTCATGACCAGCTTTGCATTCTGAAACCTCCGCATCGAAAAGCAAAAGTCCCATACACGATAAACAAACAGCCATTGTTGTCTAACTAGTTCGATTTTTTTTGCACACTTGGCGCCCTTTTCTGCATCCAGCCGCCGCTGCGTCACTGCCTGAGCAAGGCGCCCTCTTCTTCAACCAATTTTTTACTTATCTTTACTCGCATCGCCCAACAGCCCATTTCTTCGCCGGCTTTTTCGCATCTGCCCTTTCACTTCCTGCATATAAATACTTGCATATTTATATATGCTCACCCTCGGCACTGCTGCCCAGCTTCAAAAGAGGAAATAATCATCCACGCCAATCATCCACGCCACCTCCTGTGGTCGCCTTGTCCACTAGCACCATCTGTGGGGTTGGCGCATTCCTCGCAGCTTCTCTTACACGCCAATCTTTCTCTCCTCTCTCGCCAAAGCGCACCCCTAGCACGCCGCCCTTTCCTATCTGCCGCATTGATGCCTTTTCGTTCTTAATTACAGCCTGACGGACCTTTTTCCTTCCTCAACGGCTTGGACCGTTCTTCACCCACGGCTTCACCCACTGCTCTACAGCATCTTTCCTGGTCTCCCTGGTTTGGAGGCCCACCACTCGACTCTCACTTGACTCTCACTTGACAATTCACTTCTTGTACCGGTCTCTTTTTACTTGCGCCCTCCCTCCGTCCTCCTCAACCCTACCTTCGATATGAACGTTGACCCTCACCGGTTCGCCGGTGCGGTGTCCACGCCAACAACACACACTTTCAACATGCGCACAAGTGAAGAGGTAGAGCAACCCAGTTCGACAATAGCACCCTATTACACATCACTAAATGGAGTCAACCAGCCCTTGAACATGGCCTTCAAGGACGCCCTCTGGCTAACCCTCGGCGGCTTCGGCCTCATCATCCTCTTCATTCGATTCATGGAGATTCTTTGGGCCAAGCTACGCCACGTTTCTGCCATGTCCGACCCTCGGGAAAAACAGACCTACTGGAAAATCTCGCAATGGAGCTGGATGCCCGGTCTGAAAACTAACCTCATATATGCGCCTCTCTGGAAGAAGCGCCACAACCGCGAGATTCGTCTTTCGTCTGCTATCAACGTCGGAACCCTGCCCTCGCGACTGCACATGGTCATCATCATGATCTATCTCGGCAGCAACATGGCCTACATGTTTATCCTCAACTGGACAAACGAAAACAAGTGGGCATTCTGTGCCGAGCTGCGAGGTCGAGCCGGTGTTCTTGCTCTCGTCAACATGGTGCCTCTCATTATCTTGGCCGGCCGCAACAACCCCCTCATTGCCATGCTCATGATCAGCTTCGACACGTATAATCTGCTGCACAGATGGATGGGTCGAATTGTTGTCTTCGAGGCAGTGGTTCACACCATTGCTTGGTCCATCCCCGCCCTTGCTGACGGAGGCTGGCGCAATGTCCAGGAAAAATTCAACACCGACCTCTTCGTCAGCTCTGGCACTGTCGGCACAGGTGCTCTATTTTTCCTTCTCCTCCTCAGCGTTTCTCCTTTCCGCCATGCATTCTACGAAACATTTCTCAACCTGCACATCCTTCTTGCTCTCGTTTCTTTCGTCTGCACCTGGATACACTGCGCTAGCTCCGTCGTCCACGTAGGAGGCCTGCCCCAGCTGCCCTGGATCATTGCTGTCGTCATGATGTGGCTGCTTGACCGTCTCGCTCGCATTGTCCGTCTCATGTACGCAAACTGGTCTGACAAGGGCTTCACCGACGCTCTTTGCGAAGAATTGCCCTGCGACGCCGTCAGAGTCACTCTCCGCCTTCCACGCTACATGGCCATTGCCCCCGGCAGCCACGCCTACCTCCGCTTCTGGGGCATCAACTCTTGGGAAAGCCATCCCTTCTCCATTGCCTGGGTCGACCACGAAACGTACAATAGCCTGCCAATCTCCACCGAGAAGGAGCCTCTCAATGCTGTCGACAAATCCAACACATATACTAATGTGTCCTTTGTCATTGGCGCTCACACCGGCTTCACGCGTAACCTGTTCAATCGGGTAAAGGGAGTCCACGGTGGCATCCGCATCAAAGCCGCCCTCGAAGGACCGTATGGCGGCCATCACTGCCTCGACTCCTATGGACACTGCGTCCTCTTTGCCGGCGCAACCGGCATTACGCACCAAATTTCCTACCTACGCTACTTCCTAGAGGGCTACAACGCCGGCATGGTCGCTACGCGCAGACTAACGCTCGTCTGGGTTATACGAAATGGCGAGTGCCTCGACTGGGTCCGCCCATATATGGACGCTCTTCTGCGCATACCTAACCGCAGAGATATTCTCCGCATCTACCTCTTTGTTACGCGTCCGACTGCACTGGAGAGCATTGTCAGCCCTAGTTTCACCGTCAAGGTGATTCCCGGTCGTCCCAATGTGCCCCTGATCCTCGTCAAAGAAGTACAAGAGCAAATTGGTGCCATGTGCGTCACGGTCTGTGGACCAGGTGGCCTTGCTGATGATGTACGTTCTGCCGTGCGCGCTGTGCAAGGACACACGGTTGTCGATTTCGTCGAGGAAAGCTTTACATGGTGATGGTGGAGTCAAGCGAGCAACACTATTTTTTTTCTTATACCCTTTTATTCTTTCATCGCGGACAAGTTTCTGTTGCATTTACTGGGCCTGGGAAACGGCCTACTTTCTTTCATCTGTATATATTTTGAGGATCTTTCGGGGAAACGTGGCGTGGCATAGAAGCAAGGACCCTCATACTTGTGGACGTATCAACAGCGAGCAGCCGACAATGGCGCCGCATAGACTTGGCATATATAACGGGCGCTGCATGGCATCACACTGTGATGAATACGACATATTTGACTTGTTTTCCAAAGCTTGTGTTGGTCAAAGTGATGACTTGTCCTTGTGAGTGGTGAGCGGATGTACAATTGAATTCTTGTTATAATTATCCAGGTCTTGTTCGTTTACCATTCTATAACGCTAGTAAGCAAGGGCAATGTTCTTGGTACTCAATGGGGATATCGCCCTGATCTTGTAGAGAGGTATATAAATGTTCATTCAAGTGTCTGTATGCAGCCCAAACGCCAACCAACCCCCCATCGCTATATAATGCATCACGCCATCACAAATGTAGAAAAAAGTCAAGCACTTGCACACTACTTTCTCACGCTCGTTCATGCCGTGGCAAGGGCAGCCGGCACCTCGGCCAGCCCTGCCGTCACCTCGGCCGCGAGCCCGTCCAGGCCGCGGAACCCCTCCTCGACAACCCACGCGCGGCCCCTGTCCAGGACGCCCTCGAGCGCGTTGCACGCGCCGCCGACGACGAGCAGGCCCGGGGGCCGGCTGCCCTCTGCTTCGACGGCCTCGGCGACGCGGGCGAGGGTGGTGCGGATGACGCGCTGATCGGGACAGCTGGCGCGCTCGACGACGGCGCAGGGCGTCGAGGCTGGCCAGAGCGTGCGCTGGACGTGTTCCCCGGGCGCGGCCGCGGTGGTGAGCTCACGAACGAGCCCGGTGATGCGGTGCAGGGCCATGAGGAAGACGACGGTGCGCGAGGCGACGTACTCGGGGGGCGCGGGAGCGGCGCCCTTCTTGCCGGTGCCGGTGCACACGAGCACCTGGTCGGCCACGTCGCGCTGCGTCGGGGGGATGCCGGCAAAGAGCGGGGCGGAGAGCGCGCTCGTGATGCCGGGCAGGACGGCGACGCGGTCGCCGAGCCCCCGCGCGCGGAACCACGCCACCTCCTCGCCGCCGCGGCCGTACAGGAACGGGTCGCCCTGCTTGAGCCGCAGCACCGTCTGCCCGGCCGTCACGCCGGCGTGCGCCGTAGCCAGGAGCTCCTCCTGGGCGGCGTCGGCGTTGCCGGGGAACTTGCGCGCAATGTGCACGGGCGTGCGCCGCGGAATGAGGTCCAGCACCCCGGCGGGCACCAGCTTGTCGGCGAGGATCAGGTCGGCGGCCAGGATGGCGTTGTGGGTAGCGCGCGTGAGCAGGTCCGGGTGACCGGGGCCGCTGCCGGCGAGGATGAGCCGGCCGAGCTTGGGGCTACTACTGCTGCTGTGGGAGGGGAGGGAGGAGGAGCCGCTGCTGGGGTAGCTGGTGAGGAGCGTGGCAACGTCGTCGTCGGTGACGGCCGCGAGACGGCTCAGCGGCCAGTACTCGCAGACCTGGCTGAGCCAGCGCATGCGGCGCGTCTTGACGTCTTCGGCCTCCTCTGGGGTGACGAGCTTGTTGAAGGCGGCGCTCTGACCGGTGGTGTCGTCGTCGGCAGCAGAGGCGGCGGTAGCGCAGCGGTCCTGCTCAATGATGCGCCGGCGGGCGTCGCCGAGACGGGCGGTGGCGGCGCCGAGGTGCGCGGGCAGCGAGGCGGCAATCTCGCGGCGAATGCGCGAGGCCAGCTTGCACCCGCGGCCGTTGGTCGTGACGCCCACCTGCAGGGGCCCGTCGGTGTGGGTGGACAGCAGGGTGAGGGTGCAGAGGTCCGGTGCGTCGACGACGTTGACGGGGATGCGCTTGCGCTTGCAGAGGGCAGCAATGTGGGCGTCTGTAAGTGGATCAGCGTCAGCGAGAGTTGTTGGTTTTTTTATATAGGCCTGGAAGAGAGAGAGCAAGGAGAAGATGTTGGGA